>NC_054702.1:116199817-116499817 GCF_016097555.1 Gigantopelta aegis
AATGGACAAATCTAACGGGTTTCCTCTCTAAGACTATATGTCAGAATAACCAAATGTTTGACATCTAATAGCCGATGATTAATAAATCAATGTGCTCTAGTGGTGTCGTTAAACAAAACAAACTTTATATAGCTTCTTGAAAACTGGTGTAATATTCAAATCTGAAGACTGACAACCAGGTTGCAAATGAAGACAGTGATGGAAATGCAGTACAGACTTTGATATCTGCAAAATATGCACCCATCTTTGTTATGGGGTTTTTTTAATCTATCAATACAAAGTATGGATTTCCAACTGATTTATTATTTTGACTTAGTCTTGTTCAGCGATATTATTATTAAACAATAGTATTTATGATCACCTGCAGGTAACAATAAATATGTGATAAAAGGACATTTTAAATCGACAGAGATCTTTACTGGGTTTCTACAGGTAACAGAAAATAATAGAACATTTTATCAAAATATATATATATATACTACTCAAAAGAATTTAAGGGTCAAAAATTTATAACCAAATAAGTTTCAGAGTGTATTAGATTGATGATGTAAACTACACCAAAATTTTATTTATTGTTCCATATTTACAAAAAAACACAAATAAACGTCACTGTATACAAGAAAGTCACATGACATGCTGTCAAAGTTGAAGGTTGTCAAACATGGATTTTACACATTAGAACATTCGTTTAATAGTGTGTGAATCCACCCCTGGGGCGAATACACTCGACACATCGTTGCCTCATGCTGTTGATCAGACGTCTGAAGAACTCTTGGGGAATGGTCTGCCACTCTGCCATAAGAAGTTGACCCAGATCATGAAGGTTGGCCGGAGGGGCATGGTTATCCCGAACTCTCCTGCCTAATTCGTCCCAGGCGTTCTCTATTGGGGCCAAGTCAGGCGAATATGCTGGCCAATCCATCCTGGCGATACCTTGTTGTCTGAGAAAGTCCGTTACCACCCTGGCGCGGTGGGGCTGGCATTGTCATCCTGCAGAACTGCCCCGCCGTCAATCTGCTGAAGGCCTGGGAGAACCAACGGCCGGATAATCTCATTCAGATAACGGATTCCATTCAGATTGCCATCCACCACATAGAGGGGGGTCCTGTGGTGGATAGAGATGCCGCCCCACACCATGACGCTGCCACCACCGAACCGGTGACGTTGTCTAACGTTAACGTCAGCGAAGCGCTCCCCAGGACGTCTGTAGACACGAACCCGACCGTCGTTGAACTGGAGACTAAACCTGGACTCATCAGTGAACATCACTCGACCCCACTGAACACGTTGCCACCGCAGATGAAGCGTGCACCAGTGACGTCTGGCCGTTCTGTGACGTGGTAGGAGTGGTGGTCGAACAGCCTGGCGACGGCAGCGTAGATTATTGGCTCTCAGACGATTGCGTATGGTTTGATCAGACACTCGAGTTCCAGTCGCAGTCCGCAGATTGTCACGTAATCGGCATGCAGTGGTTGTGCGTTGATGTAGAGCCATAAACAAATTGGTGATGTAGCGGTCCTCTCTATTTGTAGTGCTTCGGGGTCTTCCCGAACGTGGACGATTTCGAACAGAATTCGTTGCTTGGTACCGTTGCCACAGTCGGCCAACGACACTCTGACTGACACCAAGTCTCAGAGCAACATTTCTTTGCTTATTACCATCCTGAAGCCAAGCAATAGCCCTTCCTCGATCTTCGATAGTCAGTTGAAGTCGTACCATTGTCGAATTTGGAGTGTGCACCGTACATGAACGCAAGCTCCAATTATACGGAAATTCAGCATTGGGAACATAGAATACACGTGCAAAGCGTGCAAATGAAGCGCTTTGTGAAAAAGCAAGTTATGGGCACTTAGCAGACCTTTCGCTTTCGCCCTAATTTACGTGCAAATGTAAGCATGTTTTCGCCATTAGAACTAGTCGACAGTGTCAATGATAGTGGATTTTAATTCATTTATGGGTTGCTTAGACCCACTTTCGTCAAAATGGAACAATACCATGCGTGACATTATGGTCTAGCTAATATAATTGACATTCAGAAAATAATGTTGAAAATATCGTCTGACCCTTAAATTCTTTTGAGTAGTATATATTTGTTTTAAAATTCCTATAAATGCTCATGTTAATAACTTCATCAGCAAATAGCTTTACAAATACTTTATATATATGGAAGACCTAAATAATGCGTGGGAGTTTAGGTAAAATAAAGCCCCGAAAAAGCGGTACACTTAAACTTCAACTGGAGTCACAAGAAGTTAGGGGCCACACGGACACTGCGTCTGAGAGGGATAGCTCATTCGTTGTGCTAGTGGTATGGAAACGCTCTTGCAGTTAATAGATGACGGAATGGCTCACTTGCAGGCATCCCGCTACTTGTCTCATATACATTAATATGCTATCATTCAGACATGACAGGACTCGAACACAGTCCAGAATGCTCAGTTTACGTTTGGTGACATGGTTATCCGAAGCTAGTTTGTAGAACCCTCCCAATCTTAATCAAACATAAAAAGGAGTTTCACGTACACTATTATCAGACAGGTGCCCTGTTTAGTTAGAAAAAAAAGAGTTTTAAAACGTCAAACAATTTTTGATTGTTTTTAATGCATTTGCCATACGCTTTGTACCGGCAACCAAACAAGCTGTGAGTAAAAGACTCGTGTACATGCAATCTGAAATACTTTATTAAAGTCTGTAACCTACTTTTCATTACCTATCATCGCCCCAGATGTTGTTGTGGTTTTTTGTGTTTTTTTGTGTGTGTGTTGTTGTTTTTTGGGGGGGGGTTGGGGGGGTGTTAAAGTAAGGTAAAGCTGTATACTGGCTCTTAACTTTTTGTGACTAGTATACGTGAATGATCTAATCTCCCAATCCACCAAGATTTGTCGCCCTAATTGTTTTGATAAATATTTTACAATATTATTTGCGTAGTCACCCCTTAAGAACTTCGATAGAACTATAGCTGCCGTGGAAATGGGGGTAGGGTAACAAACCTGGTAGTTACACAGAGAACGCTGTAAGTCCTGCAATGCGATAATGTTTTTTTCTATCTAGGGATGTAGGCCTTGGTAGTGTAGTAGAGTTAGAGTATAATAGTGCACAATGTGATACTAACATGCCACTTTGCATGCAGTTAGGCCATCATGTGTAGAGTAAATCTTGATGTAGGACCAACCTGGCAGTGACCCCTATTGGCCAGGTGACGTCACAATTCAATATGGTCGCCAATTAACTATTTCTCACTGTTTGTATCACATTTAAAAGTGTACGGTATAAAATATTAGCTCCAATGACACATTTCAGACAATATTATTACTATTTATGTCTTGCTGTTATATATTAATCATTTTGTTTAATATGTATATGCTGAACAACAAAAGAAACGCGTCTATTCACAAATACCCTGTATATAATAGACCAATGGCTAAAGCCTAATTATCAATGGAATCGGTCACTTTTTAAAAAAGCATGAAACTTGACACAGATCTTCTATTGCTCAGTGGTGTCAATTTAAAATGAGATATTTTCTCTCCCTATGGCCACCATCTCGATGTTACAATCTGTATTAAAACTGTCAGATTCTAAGGCACATAGAACCATGATTCCAAAACCTTTTCTCATGTTTTAATGAGTTGTGCATATAAAATGTAGGTAGTATGTTCGCCAGATTGGTTTTAAACATGGCCGTCATATGTAAATGTTTTCAATGAAAATCTCGAAATCTAAGGCAGATAGGACCGTGGTTCCAATCCTATATACATAATTTACTAATAATAAATCTGCTAATGCAGCAAATATTGCTATACATATTTACCAACATTATATTATAATAAAGCTAAATTGAAGATGTATCATGTTGAAATTACATTCAACTAAGTCACTTTTTTTCAATTTCTGTCCCTGAGCAGACTTCTGGCTATCCAGAGCTCGGCCCCGGGACAGACGTGCTTGAAGCTCTAGTGGCAAATGAGCATGTAAATAGTGTACCCGAACCCGGATCTTTTTTCAGATGTTTAAAGAGAGTTTACATGTATATAACAAGATGCCAAAGTATTTCACATTGAGGTTTATGCATACTGTCAAATGACGTTTGTTTGTGGTGATCAAATTTTCGTGTAATCTGTGGACTAGAGCAGTCAACGAATTTAATAACACAATCAAAATATAATACACCTATGTATATAATATGAACTTACCTTTTAGCTATACACATTTAAGTGCCCAACTAAATGTGTGTGTGCATGTGTGCGTGTGTGTGTGTGTGTGTGTGTGTGTGTTAGGAAAATCACGAAAACTAAAATAACAATCTAATTAAAATTAGCTCCACTGGTTAATTACTATTACCTGTGGATCTAACAGCACTCCGTTGGAGCTCATGTCCAGTTGACCTTTCATTTGACCAATCAAAACCTTACTTGCAAAATCATGCCAGTGATTTAAAACGAATTTGAAAACCTTCGGGATTATGCCGAGGATATACGAAATGATTTGGGTGAATTACGAAGTATGCCGGAAACTAATTTGAATATAAATTTTTATATAAAATTCGTTTCAAAACGAAAAAAACAACCCCCTGATGGCATAGTCATAAAATCTGTTTATACTAGTTGTCACGGGGATCCTATAATACCCGTAACTGAATAAAACACGATTATCCAAATATCTCTCCTAACTGTATATCTATTAGATCTCTCTGTATCGGGCAGTATATACCCGCATGGCTCGTCTCTAGGTATGAACAGAGATAAGATCTTATATAAAGTATATATAATATAGCACGTTTAGTTCACTAGAAAACACAACAAAAACACAATACACTTTGGAATCTGTATTAATACTACGCTGACAAATGTACTGCCGCAGTAGTTAATTAACAACAACAAATAATAACAACCCAGAACTGATCACTTAATTAGTTAATCTCTAGGTGTCTAGTTTACACAATATTGTAATCACTTCACCGTGACACAACACCCACACGTGTGATAATTGAGAAACGCTTCCAGGGGAACTTAATTAATAAAGGAATTACAACTCTATTCCTAACTGGTTAATTTTTAATTAACCCTTAACTACTCATTCAGTAACCTTGTAATACAGAATTAATGCTAGTACCTATCACAATAAAGACAATAACCTACAGTTTACATAGGTCCTCTAGGATGACTGGTTAAGCTTTATATATTATAGAACAGTGAGCCTACAGTTTACTGCGTCAGATTACCGGCAGCACCGTCTAAATAATATTGGTATAATACAGTATTAAAATATTTAAAGTCACATCAATCACATCAAGGTTATACAACAGAGCAGAAATAATATTTACCAAGTCCAAACGGACGCGTTCCCTGGAAGCCTTCCAATATGTTTCTCCCTGATATCTCTAAAACCCTAGCTATTTATTATAAAAGCCGAATATCGCCTAGGGGTACAAGGCGGTCCTTCCCCTATCAAGTGATATTTCCACAGAGACCAAGCCGGCATATTTTTCTTAGATGGCCAGACTTGCTGACGCCTAGTCGCCAAAATCAAGGTCGTAAAAACCGCACTCGCGGAGGTATTAAGTGCATATTGGAACTGGCCCTCTAAAACAATTATTATCGCCACAGGCGAAAACAAAATTAAGAGCATGTTCCGTCACACTAGTATACAATCCAGAGTTTATGACTACACTTCCCCCCTGTTTTTTAATGTTGAAATAGCCTATTGCATAAATAGTCTCACCTGATATTTTTAGAATTTGTATGCTCCCGAATAACGCTATAAAAGGCGAAGTTAATTGGTCGATATTTAAATTGTTATTTATAAATGAAATGTCACCTGGACATGGGAGTCCACGTAATGCTGTTAGATCTACTGGTAGACCAGTAGAGCTAATTTTAGTCAGATTGCTAAAATAAAGGATTTCACACTAGTTTATTAAAAGACCTCATCTGAATTATAAGCCATGGCAGTAGGTAAAAGGGGAAATTTGTTTAACGTGCATATATCCAATTAAAGTTGACACACACCGACCCTGCATATGGCCTCCGATATTGCCAGCGACTAATTATGTTACAGAAATGTATGTGCATGTTATCAGGTTGCTGGATCAGAAGGACTACATAGTAGAACTTCAACCTTTGGACTCGATCAATCAGTGTGTCTCTTTCTACTACTCTTATTAATACAAAACACATTACAATTTGGTGACAAGAAATGAATTACTGATTTGTTTAAAACAGATAATCATCAGTTATACATGTAGTCGGTACACAATACTGAAAATAATAATTAATTTGCCTTGTACGATAGTACTGCACTTGATATTGTTACATGGGGAATTAGGTATGCATAAGCTGTGGTGCTTCTGTTGTGGCTTAATGACCTCTGAAATTGAAATTCAAAATAGCGGCCACCAGGGGGGAGATATCAGTTTTTTTATGTCTTGCTTTTAAATTGACCCCACAATAATACAGAACATCTGTGCCAAGTTCCGTTGATGTGTGTGCCTTGGCGACTGGACTAATGCAGTGCATTTGTGTTTAGACGCATTTCTTTCTCTTTTTTTGTCAATATATTCATATATAATAGCAACACATAAATAGTAATATTATTGTCATTGGAGCTAATATTCTATAGTTTGCACTTTTAAATGTGATACAGAGTAAGAAATAGCTACTTGGCGGCCATTTTGAACTGTGACGTCACTTGGCCAATAGGGGTCACTGCCAGGTTGGTCCTGTATCAAGTTTTACTCTACACATGATGGACTAACTGCATGCAAAGTGGCATGTTCGTATCACATTTTGCACTATTTTACCACTATATGTACCAACTCTACTACATTAAAAGTTGAGGCCTTTAACAGAAATCACTATGAGCATTCGTCCCCCCCCCCCCCAGGTGGTACTGAAGCATTCGTTCCCCCACAGCCCAGCCCCACCCCACCCGTCCCCTCACCCCCAGGTGATACCGATTGCCCACGTTTTAGGCCCTGACTCATGGACTATATGCGTCAAGCTTAATACGGACTTACACTGAAATATCCTGGTGCAGCGATAACGTCTAGGTGGACTCTTAACAACGCAGCTGGACATGGACGAGTTTGATTGTTTCAGAAGGGTAACTGGGACAAACACCTGTGCACTTGGAATAATATTTATTTTAATGCGAACTGTTTCCACGTGTGTACACAACCACAAAAGGTCTGGCAACCGATAAATCAAATCCCACTGCGCCATAAAACTATTACGTGAAAGATAGAAAATAGGGAAGTAGAAAAGAATGAAAGAAAGAAAAGATATAACATTAACAGAATTTGAACAAGGGGAGTAACTCTTAATTTTCAGACAGTTTAGTTTATCACGAGTTATCGTTGTTAGTCCACTTTGGGGGGAGAAGGGAGAGGATATTTTTTACACTGGTATAACTTTGCTATCACGCCATTTATATTTAATAATTTTTTATATGAAATATAAACTTTACACCTGCATTACATCGCCTCCAAAAAAAATGACATCAAAGTAATTTCATTTACTACCAGTTATAAATTTATATTACTGTAAAATTCAATACAGGTGTTAGAGTTTGAATTCTAACTAAAATCTCAGTTGGAAACCATTGTTTATGCCGAGTGACATCTCATTACAGTTTTAATATTCTTATGTTAACTAAGCACAGATTAACTGTAAGATTTGTTGATAGCCCAAAATCCGTTGTTTTTAAAAATAGAATTTAAAGGTCCTCGACTGTTGGACTGGATAAATTTGCATTTTTGTTTTTATTTTTATTTTTTTATTATTGTTTTGTGCATTCTGCAATATATATCATTTGACAAAAAATAGGTGACCCCACCTGAATCCACCCCTGATATATTAATTTTAGTTATTATCACAATCAAAACCAGCGAAATATGGCATTTGTACACATTTGCCCATAGGTTCGACAGTAATTTCAATAATTAAAAAATGCTAGCAATTGGGCTTTTAATTAAGGAAACGGATAGCCCTAGAAATCCGATGGTCCCATACCAGGAGTGCGAGGAAGCGATGTAAAGGCTACATTCAGTTGCAGCATGAACCGACGGCCTGGGATGTGGTCTGGTGCACTGTCATCTAGAGGAACGATGCCTGGGATGTGCACTGTCGCCTAGATGAACAGACGGCCTGGGATGTGGTCTGGTGCACTGTCGCCTAGACGAAAAGATGACCTGGGATGTGGTCTGGTGTACTGTTGGCTAGAGGAATGACGTCTGGGATGTGGTCTGGGATGTGGTCTGGTGCACTGTCGTCTAGACGAACAGACGGCCTGGGGTGTGGTCTGATGCACTGTCATCTAGAGGAACAGACGGCCTGGGATGTGGTCTGGTGCACTGTCATCTAGAAGAACAAACGCCTAGGATGTAGTCTGGCGCACTGTTGTCTAGACGAACAGATGGCCTAGGATGTGGTTTGGTGCACTGTCGTCTAGACGAACAGACGGCCTGGGATGTGATCTGGTGCACTGTCGTCTAGATGAACAGACGGCCTTGGATGTGGACTGGTGCACTGTCGTCTAGACGAACGGATGTGGTGTGGTGCACTGTCGTCTAGATGAACAGGCGGCCTGGGATGTGATCTGGTGCACTGTCGGCTAGACGAACAGATGCCTGGGATGTGGTCTGGTGCACAGTCACCTGGGATGTGGCCTGGTGCACTGTCGTCTAGATGAACAGACATCTGGGATGTAGTCTGGTGCAGTCACCTGGGATGTGATCTGGGATGTAGTCTGGTGCAGTCACCTGGGATGTGGTCTGGTGCACCGTCACCTGGGATGTGGGCTGGTGCTCTTTCGTCTAGACGAACAGACGCCTGGGATGTGGTCTGGTGCACAGTCACCTGGGGTGTGGTCTGGTGCACAGTCATCTGGAATGTGGTTTTGTGCACTGTCGTCTGGGATGTGGTCTGGTGAACTGTCGCCTAGTCGAACAGACATCTGGGATGTGGTCTGGTGCACTGTTGTCTAGACGAACAGACGTCCAGGATGTGGTCTGGTGCACTGTCATCTAGACGAACGGACGTTTGGGATGTGGTCTGGTGCACTGTCGTCTAGAGGAATGATGCCTGGGATGTGGTCTGGTGCACTGTCGTCTGGGATGTGGTCTGGTGCACTGTCGTCTAGACAAACAGACGGCCTGGGATGTGATCTGGTGCACTGTCGTCTAGACAAACAGATGCCTGGGATGTGGTCTGGTGCACAGTCACCTGGGATGTGGTCCGGTGCACTGTCACCTGGGATGTGGTCTGGTGCACAGTCACCTGGGATGTGGTCTGGTGCACAGTCACCTGGGATGTGGTCTGGTGCACAGTCACCTGGGATGTGGTCTGGTGCAGTCATCTGGAATGTGGTCTGGTGCAATGTCATCTGGGATGTGGTCTGGTGCACTGTCGTCTAGATGAACAGACACCTTGGATGTGGTTTGTTCAGTTGTCTAAAGGAACGACGCCTGGGATGTGGTCTGGTGCACTGTCGTCTAGACAGACACCTGGGATGTGGTCTGGTGAACTGTCGTCTAGACTAACAGATGTCTGGGATGTTGTCTGGTGCACTGTTGTCTAGTCGAACAGACGTCTGGGATGTGGTCTGGTGCACTGTCATCTAGACTAACAGATGTCTGGGATGTTGTCTGGTGCACTGTTGTCTAAGACGAACGGACGTCTGGGATGTGGTCTGGTGCACTGTCATCTAGAGGAACGACGCCTGGGATGTGGTCTGGTGCACTGTTGTCTGGGATGTGGTCTGGTGCACTGTCGCCTAGACGAACAGATACCTGGGATGTGGTCTGGTACACTGTCGCCTGGGATGTGGTCCGATGCACTGTCGCCTAGGCGAACAGACGCCTCTCTGTAGCTTTGCGCTGTGTTTATTAAACGGACTATCATGGGTTTGTAAACGAAATGTTTCAATCATAGGTACTGTATGTAACCCGGTGCTGAAGTAATTACAAGACTTCTTGTGGTTCCATAGTTGTATTTATCGTATTGGAAAACCAAACATCCGCAATGGCTATTTGCTTGGACACTAAAAATTACAGTGTACAAATTATGTTAAAATAAAACCACTTCTCATTCTTTGCAGAATATTAAGAAATAAATCCACTTATTATTTGCAGAATAATTAGTTAAATACTTAGGTGTATATAAAGAAATGAAATTATGACTGCCTCTGATGAAAGCTGATCGTTGTGGCAATTGGGAAAAATCTAGTTATAAAGGGCGTAGTCCAAAAGCATGCAGTGCATGTCTGTGTCCTCATCAATCTTGCGTAAACCATCAGTCGCACGTGAAACAACAACTACTAACAAACCCAACACAATAAACAATTACCACTACTAAGACAAAATATGGAATAGACAACACACCTTAACTTATAACTATTGGTGGGATGATGCATATAAAAGATCCCTTGCTGCTAATCGAAAAAGAGTAGCCCACGAAGTGGCGACAGCGGGTTTCCTCTCTCAATATCTGTGTGGTTCTTAACCATCATGTCTGATGCCATATAACCATAAATAAAATGTTGAGTGTGTCGTTAAATAAAACATTTCCTTCCTCTCTCCCCCCCCCCCCCCCCCCCCCCCAATGAAAAAAAAACTAAACAAAAAAAACTTATAACTATTTTATATTTAGATAGAAACCTACAAATTGGAAAAATACATATTATAATTAATATGCAATTGAAATCTTGGCTAATTAATAATTTAACACCTGGTTACATGTATGTACTTTTTTGAGGAAATGTTTCATCCATAAATACTGTACATAATTTTTAGAGGAAATGTTTCAGTCATAGATACTATACATACTTTTTTTCAAATATTTCAACAATTTTTTGAGGAAATGTTTCAGTCAGTTACTGTACACACTTTTTTGACAAAATGTTTCAGCCATATATACTGTAGATGTTTAGAGGGGTACTGTACATTATTTTAAAGAACTCTACATCTTTCACAATATGCCATAATTTCAACTGCACAAGCTCCTGCATGTACTTTTTAGGAAATGTTTCAACCATAGGTACATTATTTTTAGAGAAAACATTTCAACCATGGGTACTGTACATTATTTTTAGAGGAAATGATTCAACCATAGGTAATGTACATTATGTTTAAAGAAATTATTTCAGTCAGACACTGCACAGTATTACAAGAGAAAATGTTTTAATTATAGGTAGCGTACATTATATTTAGAGAAATTATTTCAACCATCAATAGCCTTATCATTAAAATTCTATTTGAATCTAGAATACGGGAGCCTTGACTTTCCCACTGGAGATACCATTTTGCATTTTTACACTGGAGTCGAGCCAGGATGTTGTTGTTATTGTTTCTTGTTTTGCTTTGGTTTGGTTTCGTTTGGGATTTTAGGTTGGGTTTTTCTTCCTCTTTTTTTTCAGCATCAAAATGAAGAAGCCAAATCAATCTAAATCTAGTGACACATTTATGTACAAAAAAACCCCTTAAAACTATCACTATTCAAAATTATGTAACACCCAACAGGTAAATTATTTTAAAATAAAATAAGACAAAACCTGTAAGCTTTCAACCCTTTATTCAAAAGACAATAAAAACAATATTGGTAATTTGGAGTACCAAACAATTGGATGACCAAACAACACAATATCTATCCATGTTAAACATTGCTGGAATGGGAACCACCATTGAGGTAAAATAACAACATGTGCAACAGACAGGAGGGCACCGAATCTCTAAAACCAAATATCACAAATGAGACAGCATTCTATATAGGTAAAATTAATAAATATCATAAATGCAAATAAAAGTGTGTAATAACACACACTTGTGGAGTTAAAGAGAGAGATGTTTAATCAACAAGACAAACACAAAGTAAAACAAAGTATACCTCATTCACCAAGTCTTTGAAAATATACAACTGAAGAAAAGAAAAACGAATTCCTATTTCTTCAGCATACAATGGCACATCAACTAGTTAATTTTCTAAACTAAAATCTACCCAGATGTTGAAGTAATGTGAATGATTTACTGTCCCGCACCAAAACATGTCAGATTTTACTTAGTCTATTCATCTGAACAGAATGATGGGCTAGATTGGTATTTACCTTTCCAATATGAGAAACAGTAATATTTGGCAGAAATGTCCAAATACTGTCATATATTATTTAAGTCAATGTGCTCTAGTGGTACCGTGAAGCAAAACAAACAAAATTTATATTGTTTTAATAATGTTCTTGCTGAAATACTGCATGTATAACAAAGATAATTGATGTGTGGTATCCTTCAACATCCTATGATGTTTGTCTATGGTATCCTTCAACATCCTGGGATGATTGGTGTGTGGTATCTTTCAACATCCTGTGATGATTGGTGTGTGGTATCCTTCAACATCCTAGGATGTTTGGTATCCTTCAACATGCTTGGATGTTTGGTCTGTGGTGTCCTTCAACATCATGGGATGATTGGTGTGTGGTATTTTTCAACATCTTAGGATGGTTGGTGTGTGGTATCCTTCAACATCCTGGGATATTTTTTGTGTGCTATTCTTCAGAATCATATTTTTGCTTTTATAACTTTAAAATTTTGGACTCTGGGCCAACATGTGGGCTTGAAATACTAACTGCATGCAGCTTGCAATCTGCTAGAGCCCAAGCCTAATCTTAAAAAGTTGTAAGTACCAAAGCATGATATAAGAATATAATAAAATCTCTTAAACAAAATCGGTTTCACCAATCCAATAGAAATACATGTACTTAAAAAAGAAATCTTGAAATATATATGAGTAACACACACAAAAATGCTTTTAAATAAAACAATAAATAAATAAAAACCCATCGCCAATTGAGCTTAAAAATTCACAAAATGGTATGCCTAACTGAAATGATAAAAGTTCAGCCAAAATTTGATTGTTTAAAAATGAGAATAGACATGATATTGACAGGTGTTAAAAGAAACATAAATATCAAGTATTAACACATCTATGCATACATTGATATTTCTACAGGGTAAGAAACATACAAGACAAGGAGAGATCAAACTATACAAAATGTTCTTGCAGTTGCCTAGTGACTATAACATGTACAATGGTACAGATTGTTATGTGCAACACTGTGTAACAATTTAAATGACAGAGTATCCATACAATAAATAAATCAATAAATAAATAGAACATGGACAGTCTGAATGTATATTATATGTCGTTCCATCTCAGGGTTAATTGAAGAGATCAAGCAGGTAACAGAATAATGTCATGGAGGCACCATGAAAGAACCCAGGCAAATATTAACACACACTGTATGTACACATCAGATTGTCAAAGGTAAACAATAGATACCAGTTTCAAAAAAATAAACATCTTTAAATCAGAACTATCTCAATGGTGTAAGCAAATGCTTTAAAATATTAAATTGTATCAGATAAAAAATTTAAGATTATATTTTATAAATCAATGTATAATTAAGAATTGATAGCAATTATGTTTTTTTAGTCATAAAAGTATGAAGCGAATAATACAATGTTAACACTTTTAAACACATCCGCTATAGTGTGCACATCACTTTTTCCGTTCACACTAGCATGAAACAAAAATAATGACATATGGATGTATTGCGATTTATTTTTTAGAATCAAATGTTTATTATATTGATACTTGAGTGGCATGGGAATACAAAAGTTCAATGGTAAGTATGTGTAAATGATGTGTGACCAATTAGTGACATTGTGACACATTCCTAGCCTTAAGGTACAAGAGATGCAATCATGGTTTTAACCAGTTCATAAATGTCAAGCTACAGGAGTATATAATTAACTTGAATAAGACTTCAATTAAATGTTAGATAAACTAATATTTAAACATGAACCAATGTTTAATACATAAAAATACTAGTCAGCTTATTAATAATTTTTAAACATTAAAACAAATGTAGAACATCTATGTAACGGAACAAGTTTGTGTAGAATGGAAACATTTTACAGCCCATCCCAGCCTCCACTAAAAGTTTTTGAGGGTTTTTTTAATAATTTTACCTTAGTTTGATTTTAAAAAAAAAGGAAAAGTGCTTTTGAAATAACAAAAATTTCAACAAAATATTTATTGCATACGAAGCCAAAACAATCATGCCAGAATATACTTTTATAAATTCAAGTCTAAACATGGTTGCCTGAATTATCAGTCTACTTGCAGAAAAGTAGTGCAAGTGGGGAGGTGGTGGGGTGTGGCTTAATTTGTTTTTGTTTGATATGGATACCAAAATATCCAACATGTTCAGCCAATTACCCTTCCGTAAAGTGTAAAGACACAAAGGAAAATTAATTATTACTGTATAATAAGAAAACAAATCCTTACAGCTGTGAAGCAACTACTAAGTAACAATAATATCAATAGAACCACATAAGAATAATATTCCAAAGTGAAGTTTCAATTAAAAAAGAAATTTTATTATAAAGATATTTTCACTTGTAATAAAGAAAACTTGCAATATGGTATAATTGAATACACAGTAATAATAAATTACAACTCCTGAGCATTATTATCGCCTGTGTAAAACTATGGATGTAGTATAGCATCAATGTATATCTCAATAAAAACAGAAGAAGGTAGTATGAAGAAAGAGCCTACCCTTGACACCATCATTTAAATAAATCTCAGATGTATTCAACGAAACACCAGCAAAAACTATCAAAAACTAGTAAAGACTTTGTTATATTTTTATCATTTCTAACTAATTTAATATTGTAATTCAAAATAGCACAATAACATTTGTTCTATTCAAATAATTTATGGAGGCATTTCAAGAGAAAACATACAACCAATCGTATTTCACAACAAGCAATTTTAAAATATTATAAACAAGAGAATAGAGCACCCGTCAACAGGTAGCTTCTTCATCAGTTACAATCAGTTATCCAGTCATGGACAAGATGATTAATCTTGCATCAAATGTAGCTGTTTGCATGGAATAGCTGACTTTCACTGTTTGTACAACTGTAGTTATTTACATTGGTGATGACAGATATGACCTCATGAGAAGGTCACAATACAATAACAGTGATATGATCATGAGGGACTAATACAAATGTTACCTCACTGATATATTCAACCATTTCACCCATGTATACACAACACACAACCATAATGAACATACACATATGAGGGTGGATGGACTTGAATTCAGACAGATATTAATATGTTCCAAGTGATGTAAAACTACTGTTTACGCTAAGTTTGACAAAACACTAATTAGTCACAGCAAACTCGAGTCGATTACTTATCAGGAGCACATCTATAAACCATAAACACTATAAGCAAACACAAAACAAATTCTAAATAACTTTCCAAAGCACACTGTTTGGGAACACACTCAAACACAGACTGTCTGCATAGCTAGCCGACAAATCCATCATGCAACTTCTGACTACATGTGATGGCACCCAGTTGTATAATAACAATGTTGAACAGCAACTTGCTGGACAGCCATGTACAGCACTGAGTGGACTAAAGCCAGGTTAACACACATCCTCCAGGTTTCTCTCTACACAATGGTTAACTGCAGTGAGACCATGTTCTAGTGATTAGCTCTAACACTGGACAGTTTCCTTTGCCATAGCTTGTAGAAAAACACTGTGTAAAACTGCACCAGAAATTAATAAAAAAAAGTTTATGAAGCCAGTATTACATTAAAAAAGCCCAGAAGATGACAATAAGTTGTGAACTACCAACATGGATATATCCAGCCACTAATGGAAATACTGTCAAAGATTTGCTGCACTTGTACTACATAGCCATGTCCTACCTGTACTAGACCCTGTCCTAACAACAGCTGTACATAGCTAGGGCCTTCCACATGGCTGTAAGATGTCAATACCAGCAACACCTGGATATATCCTATCAACACTTGCTCAACCAAGTACGTCCTCCCAACACTGGATGGTCAATACCAGCAACACCTGGATATATCTTATTAACACTTGCTTAACCAAGTACGTCCTCCCAACACTGGATGGTCAATACCAGCAACACCTGGATATATCCTATCAACACTTGCTCAACCAAAGTACATCCTCCCAACACTGGATGGTCAATACCAGCAACACCTGGATATATCCTATCAACACTTGCTTAACCAAGTACATCCTCCCAACACTGGATGGTCTTGTCAAAACTTGCATTGTTGTTACTGCCAACATCAGCATACCATAGTCATCATGTGTGTGGAAAAATTCCAACAGAAGACAATTTGCCATCAGCTTCCCACACAACATGTATACGTTCACTGTGGTGCTCTGTAAATTGTGATGTCATCGTAAGACTAAGCAGCAGGAAGATAAATCAAGAATTGTAAACAGAAACAATCTATTTCTTAATATTGAACAAAAATCTATATGCAACATTCCCCAACAGTTGTAAAACAAAAACTAAGAAAAACTTCTTCATGATCGATGCCCATTAAATGAAACAAAAGTTACATATATATAATGTAATGAATGATCAATATAATTATAGTTTATAAGAACAAAACTTTCTTGTATTGCACTAAAAATGATAAATGGTGAAACAATGCAAAATATTTGGCTCAAGGGGAATGCATTGCAAGTTAAAGAGTGATTAATGAAGACTGATATGCAGGAAGTTGAAGGTGTAGTTTGTTTCAGTGAGCAGGCATGAGATGTTAATAACAACCAATGGGATATTTACAGTGGGGTACGGTGAGGAACAAACACACTCAGCGATGGCTTGTGACAAATCACTACTCTCAGTGTCTACCGGGCAACAGCCAGGATAAAGGAAGGAAGGAAACTGGTTTTTACATGCCCCTATCCACAAAGGTTCGGGCACGCCCACTTCGGATTTAGCCTCTGACTTCGCCAGTGACCAACTCCGAAGCAGGAGGGGCCAGGATAAAAAGACTTGCTACATCATATGGAAGGGATATGTACACCAACTCAGATTAGAGCTTGAATCTGTGACAGGTGTGCTTCAAAACAGCTTTTTCTGATTATCTCATTAAATCTTTACCTCATGTTACCTTCTGGGGGGGAATATAGTAGCCGAGAGTAGCAGTTGGATCTCTATAACACATTCATCCCATTCTTACGATAATCAAGTTTCAAAATGTATTATTTACAGACAAATATATACAGTAAATACCCAGTGATTATCAATAAGAGAATAAAAAGTTTTCTAAAAAAAAGTAGATGAACAGATAACAAGCTATTAAAGAAATATTCAACTTTCTTCAAACAGATGTAGATGTACAGAATAATATGCTTATATTTACAAGTATATTCAACTTACAACTCTATTCAACTCTCTTCAAACACTTGTAGATGTCTAGAATAATAAGCTTATATTTACAAGTATATTCAATTTACAATTCTTTTCAACTTTCTTCAAACACTTGTAGATGTATAGAATAACAAGCTATTAAAGGTATATTAACTTAATAATGTAAGATTTGCACATACCTTATTAAGAGTATATGAAATTGTTAAAACAGGTATAGATGAAGAGACACAAGCTATATTAAAGTACTGTATATCCAACTAACTTCAAAAAGTTGCAGATGTATAAATAACAAGTTATTAAAGATATATTCAGATTACATCTCTATTCATCACTCGTTCAAACAAATTGTAGATGTTGAGAAAACAATCTATATAAGTAGGCAGTAACCTGCCAATATCATGATTACTGTACTAAATGTCACAAATAATGATATTAGTCTCTCATGTGACTTCTAATAATCAGATGATAACATCAAGGACTTTGACATTACTGATATATCACATAAAAATCATTGACTACAGCAACAATGATTCTTTTAAAATAGTAAATAACTTAAAGGTTTTCAACATGTTTTAATGCATCTATTTTACAAACATGATTGGGAAATGTCAGATGCTGTCTGGATCAGTCAATTCTATGGTGAATTTCACACCCATATGTTCACTCTAGCTACCATACCTTTTAATGTGCTCTGACAGTCAAATAAACATACAGCAGATCAGGATTTTTTTTTATGGCATTGTTTATTAATAATAGACTGTTGTTTCAGAGACAAAACATTGCAAAACAAATGAAATTTGTCTCAAGATTAAAATCACGAGCTATGGTGTATTTTGCCAGTACTTGAATTTTAATTTTTTACTTGATTATTAATTCATAACCAGGATATAAACTGAATTTTATTAGGATGTGAATTTTAATTTTGAAAGTTCTTCATTAATAATTTTGAAAGTACATGATTTTTAATTTGGAAAATTCATGATTTTTTAATTTTGCCAGTATGTGAATATAATTTTGCTATAAAAAAAATATTAATTTTGTCAGAAAATATGTTCTAATTGAACCTGAAAAGGAATTTTCTGTTACAATGAATACTGCAATAAAGAGATGACTGTGTAAGCAGGGTTCAACACTTGTTGAATTAGTGTGAAATGATTTCACCCCCATACAATACACCAGCAGCCAGATGTTTGCGTCTCTATGGTTAATTTATTTGGCTAGTCAAAAACCAAAACAGCATTAATAGCAATAAATTAGAATTTCTTCGACCCAAAACCCACAAAAGTAAAACAAAAAGAGGGTAGGGAAAATTAACAGCAGGTTATGGTTGGTGCACTTAGTATAAACATAATTTAAGGATTTTCTGATTTTGCATTAAAATATTATGCAAGTTGATCTGAAGTAAAAAGCTGGCATGACATTCACCTACCCATCTTCAAAGAAACCCTGTAAGAATTAGAGCTAAATGCTAAACTTAATGCCGAGCCAAACACAAAAGTATTTTAATTAAACATTATTCAATGTGATGAACATTCATAGGTGCAACAAGTTTTATTCATCTAAGACTTATAGTTTGCGAGAAATAGAGTAAACTAACTGCAAAAGTTGATACCATAATCGAAAGAGAAATACCTATATCTTGCATTTTACTTGGCAAGGCTAGACAAAAATTGGTGTACTAGATTACTGAGTAAACCAGGCTAAATACAACTAAAACAAAACGTGTAGTATCATTTGCACATGTAGTCCGACATCACTGGCTTGGGAATTTACCACATTAACAAATAATTAACACAACTGGAAAAAGGCACTTAAATCTACAACAGGAAGGAAATAACTAACAAATAATTTCCAAATTTAGCTTTAGACCAAAACTAATCATAACTGCATGGTCTGTCAGTATTTGCAAGTCCAACATTCACACTGTTTCGAATCAGCTAGCATAAAATGCTTTATTTATTATGGACAGAACTTATGAACTTGTTCAGAAATAAAATCCATATTGATGCTATGCAAAGTTCAATGCCATTCCATTACTAATTACTTGTAAAATAACATACCTTTTGCTCTAGATCACATCAATGACCTTTGATCTCTAGTTCCAGTTCAAAGTTTCAAGCTGCACCATGGTAATGATAAAACATAAATCAAATGGATGCACATGCAGAACTGTAGGTAGGTGATGGATGCAAACACAGATACATAGCATGTGGTCAGAACAATCAATTAATTCATAATCTCTAAAAATCATCACCATGGAAAAAACTGGTCAACATCAAACCCATTGTCGCCAAAAATCATCACCATGTACAGAATAGGTCAACACCTAATGAACAGCTTCATCAGATCTACAGGATAGTAGGTAACAACTAACCCATAGTCACAACAGGTTTATCTATGGGCTGAATAAGTCCATAGTAACAACTTTTTATGGCAAATTCAGTCCTATATTCTCAGAGGAAAAAAACACTGACAATGTTCTGATATAGATATATATATATGAAAGAAGATGCTTATTAGTAAGTTTAAACTATTAAAACAGAGGAGACTGTCAGCGGACTCCCACTAGAATGTGTATCATGTGTAGTTGGCATATAAATTCCATCTGTTACATGTCAGTCTAGATCAAATGGCAAAGAATAGAAGTATTTGAGAGAAGGAAGCAAAGTTAAAAAGCAGGGATGTAGCAGTAAGCAACGAATGCTGACAGCAGCAAGTAGATTACCCAGAGAGAAGTAAAGAAAATGGCCGTTGGTATTTTGTACTTCCGAGGACCCCCTAGTTCTCCTCCTATTACTTTCGTTCTACGTAAAACTAGAAC
Organism: Gigantopelta aegis; assembly: GCF_016097555.1. Lineage (NCBI taxonomy): Eukaryota > Metazoa > Mollusca > Gastropoda > Neomphalida > Peltospiridae > Gigantopelta > Gigantopelta aegis. The sequence continues at coordinate 116,219,915 of NC_054702.1, forward strand.
AAACATACAAAAAACTGCCAAGCAGCAAAACAGAGTGACTGAGAAAGCAAGTGAGCCAGGTGGAACTTTGAAGACTTTTCCCTGCGAGGCATGATAGATGGCTGCGATTGACCAGGCGATGCCAATCCCAAGGAACACGTTCACGGCATTGCTTCCCGTCACATTGCCGATGGACGAATCGGCATACTTGTCATTGATTGCGGCAACTTTACTCGCAAATGTGTCTGCAAGAAAAGTATAACCATCATTATTTTAACAGAGACAATTTTTTTTTATCAAAATTTATATTCTGCACCTGATGAACAAAATGATAATGATATTATAGAAAAACTAAGTGTTTACAATTTTTGAAAGTTAACCAATGAAGAAGCACAATCTCTAGGAGGTAAACTAACACTCAGAAGTTTAAACTTTTTAAAAAGTATGAAAAATAAGAAAGGCCCTGGCTCAGATGGATTTACTGCAGAGTTCTTGAAATTCTTTTGGGCAGATTTAGGACATTAAATTATAGCTACCGTATATTGCCGTGTATTAGCCAACAAAATTGTGTGATGCAATCAAATAAGAGCTTACAAAATGATATAGACAGAGGTGTCAAACTATTAATGCATTACAGAACAAAAAACTACATAATACTGCATGATGCAGTGTTTTATTTATATTGTGCACAAATTATTGTTACATAAACTGTGAAAGGCTGTAAGGGTCTGATCAAAATTTGTAAGTCGGGGTCGGGAGTGTTTTCGATCGGAATTTTATGAATCAATTTGTTGCCTCCATGTATAAACCGACTCTCTTCTTTTGTAAAGTATTTCTAGACTTCATAAGTCGGCTAATACATGGCAATATATGGTATATCTCTGAGACAAACAAACCAAAACAGTTTCTTAAACATTGGAGTACTATATCACTAGAAAAGTACATGTATAACCATTATTATAAATAAAAATATAGCTGAGATGAAAGTTTGGCCTTAGGATAATGTATGGTATCAAAGTGAATGATCCCTTGTGCCCATGCAACTACACTATGGTACTTTTGTTTAAAACACTATTTTATAAAATTATGTGGTGATGTATGATGTATAATCACATGGCCTTCTTCTTCAAGAAACTAAACAAAGTTGAACATACAACACATTGAACCTTTTAGCTGCATGTTTCATCTGCCCAATATCATTATCATCTGTTTGTTAAAGTTATCCATCAGTCTTTTAGGTTTAGTATGTGGCCGCATATCGTGTTTATTTCATAAACACTAATAAAACAGTTTTTAATTTTGAATTTCAATTTTCAATAAGTAAATTGCTACCAAAAATTTGTGAGTTCTGAATAAATTTTAAAAAACATTAAATGAAGACAGTCTTTGTTTATACAATATTAAATTTAAAGAATACAGAAGAAAGTGAAAAAACAAAGCATGTGTGTAAATTAAACATACGAGGTATGTGTACAATAACCATATATATATATATATATGTGATAGCATCTGCAAAAAGGGGTACAGAGGAGAAAAACAGCAATATATTTCTTTATAATAGACAGCAGTCATAAGAGTTTGCAAAGGACTTATCATTTCATCATCAAAATATAATAAACAGACAACGCCTAAGAAACATCCTTTGCTTTTGATGTAATGTATGAAATGCTTACATGTTATAAAATTTCTAACATTCACCAAATTGAAATTTCGATATTTTTTATGAATGACATCATGCCACATCTGGACTACTTTTGCCAGACTCTCTCACATATTTTCAAAGTTTTGGTGATGTGTAGTTATTTAATTCTAATATTGTAGTGGTTTTCAAACATATGTCTTATATAAAGAGTCCACGTGGATTATAAATGCACAAATATTAATTTGATTTTCAGCCATAATAGATTTGTCCAGTATCATGTTTTTTTTTAAGTTTGTCTATTTTTTAACAAAATCTTCAAAATATTATTACCCCATTTCGCCCTCTCTTAAATATGACAATAGTGCGTAAATTCAAGACATGTTTACAGCCTGTATTTTGTTTGCTGGTAATAATAAAAAAAAAAAAATAAGAGTAACTACAGTCCTGCCAAAAACTAAATGACAACATAATAAACGAAATAGGGAAACTATGGTCTGCCAAAAAGTAAATGACAACATGTGTGTTTTGGATAAAAGAGATGCCAATCTAACAGCAGCTCTCACCTGGAACACTGGTTCCCAGGGCAACAAACGAGATAGCAGTCACTGTGTCCTTGAGCCCCACAGTGCAGCCGAATCCTGAAGCCAAGTCACCAATAACGGCTGTCAGAAGGCCAATCAGACTGATGGAGACAAAGAAGCAAGCCCATCCACCCCAGATATCTGAAAGTAATCAGCTAGGTCATAATATGTAATCATATATAAATCATATATGTAATCACCAACAAAGATTCTTAAAACTAAATCATAAAATGTAAAAAAAAAAATTTAAACTAAATAATAATAATAATATGTAATCAGTAACCAAGATTCATAAAACTAAATCATAATATCACCATAAATGTAATCAGCAACTATGATTCTTGAAAGTTTAATCATAATATAAATGTAGTAAACAGCAACAAAGGTTCTGGAAACTAAATCATAATCTGATTAAATTTAGAATTATTTCCTCGTGACAATTAAGTTTTAAATGAAACTGAATATTTCTTCTAAACTCTAACATGTCTACAACAAACATCTACTTTAATTTTCAGCAGTTACCAGCATAATTTAAAGACAACTCACATAATCATTTGACTTACCTACCATTAGTTCACGCTTTAGTAGACTTCCATGTCTTGCACAACTACATGACTTAAAATATTATTAACATTAAATTAAATGATTGCTATATTAAGCATCTGTTCTATGAAAGAACAATCAGCAATCACATGACACAACATACATCTAACCTCAAGTTTTAATAGTAATTAATTTCTCATGTTATAATTATAGTAAAAATTATCTGTTAAATATTGTAATGAGCAGATGAATGATAAAGAATTGTAATTTCTAACACTTCTAAAAGTTCATTCTCAAGGGCATACATGTAGGCTGAGGTAGAAGAGCACACACACACACACACACACACACGCACGCACGCAAGCACGCACGCACACGCACACACACACACACGCACACACATATACACAATACACTACACACTACACACACTACACACACACACACGCACGCACACACACACAATACACTACACACACACACTACACACAGACACACACTACACACAGACACACACTACACACAGACACACGCACAGACACACACTACACACACAGACACAGACACAGACACAGACACACACAGACACACACAGACACAGACACACACACACACACACACACAGACACAGACACACACACACACACCACACACTACACACACACACACACACACACACACACACAACCCTCCTACCTTAGCCTACATGTATGCCCTTGAGGATGAACCCCACTGTTGAGGTTAAAACAATTAGGCTATTCAGAGAAATATTAGGCTATTCATATAGGTATCCAGGGAAAATGTAGACAAAAGGGTATGATAGGTTCATATCTGAACCCTCCCCTCCCCCAGGTCCAGACCCTGCTTTGCCCCTGATCTTTGGATGATCCCAACCCTTTGTTGGGTGGCGCACGTTAAGCAGAATAATGACTGATGAAGGCACGAACCGGTGGGCGGCACGCAGGCGAAGAGGACCTTCCAGAAAAGAGTCAGGAAGTGCATCACATAGTCCATGCAGGACGGCAGCTTCTCCTCGGCCTCATCGCCAGTGTCTTCATCATCGCCTACAACAACATACACAGTGAGATACACATAAATAACACATACAGTGAGATACACATAAATGACACACACATACACATAAATAATACACACAGTGAGATACAAATAAATAACACACACATACACATAAACAACACAAATACACATAAATAACACACAGTGAGATACACATAAACAACACATGCATACACATATATAACACACACAGTGAGATACACATAAATAACACATACATAAACATAAATAACACATACATACACATAAACAACACACACAGTGAGATATACATAAATAACACACACATACATATAAGTAACACACACATACACATAAATAACACACATACACATAAATAACACACAGTGAGATACACATAAACAACACGTGCATACACATAAATAACAGTGAGATACACATAAATAACACATATATAAACATAAATAACACATACATACACATAAACAACACACATTGAGATATACATAAATAACACATACATACACATAAATAACACACACATACACATAAGTAACACACACATAAACATAAATAACACAGTGAGATACACATAAATAACACACATATTCACATAAAAAACACACACATACACATAAACAACACTTGCATACTCATAAATAACACATATATACACATAAACAACACACGCATACTCATAAATAACTAACACTTATTTCTACACAAATCACATTCAGAATACTAAAATAGCTACAGATAACAAGTTTATAAACTCTTATTTTTACACAAAACAAAAGCCTATTGGACTCAGTAATTGGCAAAGTTCATGTTGCACCCAGGGTGGATGTGTGTGAACCATAACTGTATATAGGCACATTGAAAATAATTTTCCATCTCATCCACAAAACACATTCAGTTAAAAAGTAAAAGTTTGTTTTGTTTAATGACACCACTAGAGCACATTGATTAATTAATCATTGGCTATTGGATGTCAAACATTTGGTAATTATGACTTATAGTCATCCGAGGAAACTGGTTACATGTTTTCTAATGCAGCAAGGGATCTTTTCTATGCACTTTCCCACAGACAGGAAAGCACATACCACGGCCTTTGTCCAGTTGTGGTGCATTGGTTGGAACGAGACAAAACCCAATCAGTTGAAGGATCCACTAAGGTGGTTTGATCCTGCGACGCAAGCACCTCAAGCGAGCACTCAACCAACTGAGCTAAATCCTGCCCCTAAAACACATTCAGAATACCGCTAATGAAATATCTGCAGATAAACAAGTTTCATAAAAACTTATTTCTTTAAGAATATCAAACCGTAACCATTGAAAAGTCAATAAAAGCAGCAGTTACTTGATTTTATAATTAAAGAAATAATTCTTTGCCACCACTTGTGTCTAGAGTCGTACAATACAGTTCAAGAGGTAAATGAGTAGTCAAGCCTGCTTCAGTAGCCACCTGTATTAAGCAGCCACCTATGTTAAAAAACTTATTTTAGTCTCCCAAATTATCTAATATAGTATAAGCTGACCTGTATTAAACAGCCACCTGTCTTAAAAGGCCTCTTTCTGATACTACCTTTGGTGGCTGCTTAACTCCGGTTTGACTGTAATTAATGCATAATTTGGGAGACAGTGATTGGCTACTTCAACAGGTTGTTGCTTAACAGAGGTGGCTGCTTTGAGCAGGTTTAGTTGTTTACATCATCAAACGCATCTTCAGGAATTTTAGTGGAGGGGTCTACACTGTGGCAAGCAATATTATACAGGGGTTGAGTGGGGGAGTTCACAACTCCCAAAATTATTTACGCACCTGATTATGAAACATAACCATAAACCTTTATCATTATACAAGTGTTAACATAATTGATGGAACAACATGAGCTGACAGCAGTAGTGTCGATAAACTGATCAGCTATAAATAGATACAAGACGTGACTTTAGTACACATTGGACTCATTTAAAAATGTATTAATAGTAATAACACCGGACTTAATTAAACCGTTATGTTAATACATGTAGCATTAAACAATGGACTTCATTAAACATTTATAATAGCATTGCTGTTCGTTACCCGAGGTGACAATGATTGTAATACATGTAGAATTAAATGTTGGACTTAACCTTCTGACTACTGCAGGCGAAATATCACACCGTATATCGCACATAGTACATTTACTCATTCATATTTCCCAACATTATGCACATGGCACTGACTGGAATTAATAACAGAACAACACTGATTGAAACTAATCTTGGTAATGGCCATTTTAGTTTTTTGTTTCTGCATGAGAAACACCTGTTTTTTGGCAAGCTCTTGCTAATAATGGTGGAACATAGCGGTCATTTTCAGGAATAGATAGCTGATTGTGACAGCTAATTTGATAATGAAGTTCACAGTTTTACAAACAACACTATCAACAAAAATCTCAAAATATTGGGACATGAATCACAGTTAACTTCCAAAACCAACTGTGGTGAGAAGAGCTGTTATTGTGAATTGCTGCACCTACCTGAGCTGACGGTGATGGCTTCAATAAACTGTTCTCTCCACGTGGACGTCCCCAACACCATCGATGTGTTGGCTTTCTTCAGCAACTTGTCAACAACACCCTACAATTAGAACAGTTCGGTCAGACACAGGTTAACCATTCAATGCTATACTCAAACCTCCATACAGAATGTATCATTCTAAGCAGTTTAATGAACACATAATTATAAGATATTTTAAATGAGCTGCCATTTCATATTATGTTTATGTCATAAGTGAAATAATTTTTACTTGTCACAAGGAAAATAAACATAATACAAAATGGCAGAGACTTTAATATCTTATTTATTACCCATTAATTTCAATTTATATCACTAAACTTGTTTGAATAATGTTTTGGTGTGGTCATAGTGCACCTGATGTATGTCGTCATCTTATGACAATGAGGTGTTACATCCCACTTGACATTCTAGGGGAACGTAACACTTTGATACGTCCCAAGATATTTTTAACCATATGGGTAGTAAAAGTTATAAAACAATATGAAGTTACATTTGATTACAATAAATGAAAATAATTATACTAATGGAAACAAAAAAAGAATTAAATAGAATAGATGTTTAACGACATCCCAGCATGAAAAATATATCGGCTACTGGGTGAGGTAAAAAATTTAGCATCACATCAACTCTAACAGCAAATAGTGACTGCAACTAAACCCTTCATACTTAGTGTTACTGGCTATCATTGCCAGATTACTAACATTCTGTCGCACATTAGCTTTTTTCATTTTATAAAGACATTACAAGTCAAATAGTGAATTAGATCTGGTGGATAATGCAGTGTCCCTTATTTCTTTCTCTCAGTATACTAATGTGCTGCTGTCTTGTGATTGATCGGATTCTATTTGGATGATATTTTTAAATATCAGCGTTATCCTTGGAAGAGAAAATAAAGAAAATGATGTCACTATGGAAGACGGATCATTATAATGATAAAAGTAAATGGTTTAAGAGTATTTTGAATTATATCATCAGTGGTAATTATAAGAACTGTTTTCATTTTGGGGAAATTTTATACAATTTTTAACTGTTATTAAAAACACCAATGTGATGGGGTTTTTTTTTTACTAAACAGAATACATTTGAGATATTTCAAATTTCTAAAAGAAATCTCAAATCTGTTGATCCTTTTGTTTATTTCAGTTACCCTGGCAACCAGGGCTGGCCTTTGTCTGTAACATAGCATCAGTATTGGTTTTTTGAGAAAATGTATGATTTAGTGCACCTACATTTTGTACCTTCAACAGACCGTCTAAAAATAAGATGAAATAAGATGTCTTTTATTGGGTACAAACAAATAAGCTGACATCTTTTACTGGGTGTGAAAATTAAATAAATTCATATATTATGTTCTAAGCAAAATGTCTGTTAAATGAACTCAGTAGAAGTAAGACTGATGAAAAAACACTCCACAACACAGATAACCTTTTGTTTTGTGCAGAGCGAATGTAAAACATTAGAGTAGAGATGTTTTGCCTATCAATGCCTAAGAAGACATTTGTTTGTCATAACAGCTATTTCTGCTGATTACTCTCCTGGAGACCTGTAAGCTAAAGGTTAACTCATGCCAGGTATTAGTTCATGTTTGTTCTCTGTGTGCAGTCATTTACAGACACTTCATGATCAGTAAACAATACCTAGCAGTGTTTTTTAAGTAAGATGTTCTTTTTGTATGAGAGATGATTGACGACAGTTTGAGTTGTATTGGATTACGGTAATCAGTTCCTAATAATCAACATAAGAATGCTATGGCAGATTCAGGTTAACTTCATAATAACTTGGATGTTGAAGATCAGTCATTTAACTGGTTTAAACCAACATGTCTATATTGGGTAAATGATCTCGATTTAAAAGCGTAAAAATAATAGTGCACATTGAGTTATTAATCATCAGCTATTGGATGTCAAAAATTGGTAATTTTGAGTCTTAGTCTTCAGAGGAAACCTGCTACATTTTTCCTGTAGCAAAAAGGGATCTTTTATATGTACTTTCCACAGACAGGACAGCACATACCAGTTGTGGAGCACTGGTTGGGAAGGGGAAAAGAAAACAATCAGAGAATGAGGTCACTGAGGTTTGATCCTGCAAGCAAAGCACCTCAGGCGAGCACTCTATCGACTGAGCTAGATCCCATCTTGATTTGAGCACTCAATCTTACACGGAGGTCCTGAGATTTCAGTTGAATGTAACAAATACTTCACACAGATAGGCACTGAAACCAATATTCTATTTTTCATATAATAACTGAAATTGATTTTTCAGCAAGTGCCCATGCTAGCACTCCCACGAGTCTTGTTTTTGCCATGGAGTTCTGCAATAGATGTTTGAGATAAATCTCTCTGTCCAGAAATGTAGCAAGCCGAACGGTTACACACACACAGATTGGTATCACAATGTCCTCCCACACTTTTACAAATGGAAAGATAATAATGGTAGCTTTATGTTGGATTACAGGTCTGTTTTCACATCTGGGCTGTGATCTACTATAGCTTCTATATGTACACATCAATAAAACTAAAAATTAAAAAAAAAATTACTACTACAGTAGAAAACACAAAGATGATGATAAATCGATGAAGGTTTTATACTAAGGCACAGCAGGACTAAAAAAGATATCAACATTAATCAATATACTGTTGTGGCTTCTAAAACATATTTCAAGTATATGTTTTCAATTACAGAACCCATATAGCAGTCTATAAAAAAAAAAAAACTATCTAAATAACATCTTGATGCATGTATATGAAGTTTAGTATCAATAATAATTATTGCTTTTTATCTGGTAAACTGGGAGAAATCTTTAACTATAATGTTGTTGTTTTTCAATGAGCTTTGTAGTTCCAGAGCTTAGGACCAGCTTGCCTACCATTCTTAATGTTTGACATATTTACCAAACCAGTAAGTAGGAAACCGCTAATGGTGCTCTCTCAAAGTTGCATAATGGCAGCTTCAAACCAAAATTAATTTACAACTTTTGCTTTGAAATGTAAACATTACACCTTCATTCATATGGACAAACACATTACAGCAAAATAATTATATTTGCAAGTAGAACATTTTTTAATGGAGAATCTTTAGAGGATGATTGACAGAATTGAGCATGTTTAGTTGAGGTAGCAGCATCTTCAGGTGGATTTTGCTATCAAGTTTATTGCCTTGTGCAAAACATCTGTCTCTGACGGCCCTACCCAGCTGACGACAGTCAGCTTGTCAAATTTTGTCAATTTCATAAGATTTGTCACGATTGTCGTAAAACAAGAATCTAACTGTACTAAATGTGAGTGTGTTTAGTGACAGTTTACATAGCGTGCAAGCACATTACAACTGCAATATTCCCGAGTTATGTATGCAAAGATTATGTGAGAGATTAATTGATTTGTAATTGTTTATAACAAATGTAAAAACAGTAAAATAAGGGATAACAGCCGTTTTGCAATTAGAAGTACTCTCACCAGATAGGCAACAGCAAAATATACATATAGAGTGGGTGTTATTGGTTTTCACTTGTGGGGTGGTATGGCTTACTTCGTGTTTTGAGGGGTGTACACACAGTATAAAATATGTTTACTGGCATTAAAAAAGTAATAAAAAATCCATTGTACTAGAGCAAGGTAATAAAAAAAAAACATGATGTGTAGCCAATATATAGAGATTTTAAATGTCGGTATCCTAAATGTTTCAAATGGAGAACTAAAAAAATCAGGAAAAAACAACTTACTTAACACAGTGACTTACCTTGCAGAATGAAATGATGAACATCTTGTAATAATCATTTTGCAGTCTTGTTACACCTTTGTGAAATATCCATTGGATTCTGTCTTATACACAGACATTTGAATACAATGATAGTTTTAATATTTTGACTTTAGTCTGAGACACAGAGAGAGTGACACTGAGTAAAAGTGAGAACAATAGAATGTGTGTGTGTATGTGTGTGTACGTGAGCATGTGCGTGCATGTGTGCATGTATGTGCATGCATGAATCGTGTGCATGTACCTGCAAGAATTTGCATTAGAGAAAGAACCTCATAAACTTGCTTGTTATATAACTGTACATTAAAATACTGTAATGGATTCTGTGCAATCCTGACATCACTGCAAAGATTTATAAGGAAAGACTATTTTCTCATATACTCTACATCACCACCCAGATTTAGAAAGTGATTAAGACAACACAGTTTCCTCGAATACTCTACCACCTAGGGTTAGAAAGTGACTAGAATGACACAGTTTCCTCGAATACTCTACCACCTAGAGTTAGAAAGTGACTAAGACGACACAGTTTCCTCGAATATTCTACCACCTAGGGTTAGAAAGTGATTAAGACGACATAGTTTCCTCGAATACTCTACCACCTAGAGTTAGAAAGTGACTGAGATGACACAGTTTCCTCGAATACTCTACCACCTAGAGTTAGAAAGTGACTGAGATGACACAGTTTCCTTGAATATTCTACCACCTAGAGTTAGAAAGTGACTGAGACGATAGTTTCCTTGAATACTCTACCACCTAGAGTTAAAAAGTAACAAACATGACACAGTTTTCTTGAATACTCTACCACCTAGAGTTAAAAAGTGACAAACACAACACAGTTTCCTCGAATACTCTACCACCTAGAGTTAGAAAGTGACTAAGATGACACAGATTCCTCAAATACTCTACTGCCTAGAGTTAGAAAGTGACTAAGATGACACAGATTCCTACTACTCTACCTTGAACTCCTGACTCTCCTTGATGTGGATCTGGATCCGCGTGATGTCACCAAGTCGAGGTTTTGCCATTTCAGCCAGACGCTCATCGTCACAACTGACCAGGGTCCCTGAGTCCTTGTCACTGGCTTTACCTAGTAAAAACACAAACAAACACAACTACAAGATACTGTCAAACACAAACACAACCCATACTGCCAACCAACAGATTGTCAGGTGAACACAAATGGTGATTTTAATATCTAGTATATGCACAACAAACCTGCAAATAAAACATCTATATTTCATCATGTAACTTAAATAACATGAAATACCTTTTATAATCTGCAGCTGTTGTCATTTGAAAAACCAAGCTTATAATTAGCAGCTTTTGGTACAGGGATAGGTTTAGCAAAATATTGACAATAGGATAAGAAAACATTGATAACTTGTTAGTGGGATAATGTAGCTTTAATAATCTGAAACAAAATATTGATAACAGGATAAGAAAACATTGATAATTTGTTAGCGGGATGACAGAGATTAAATAATCTAAAGCTGTTGTTATGGATGTAACAAAGCTTTTATGAGAAGGAATGAATTAAGCAGATGTAAACTTTACATAGATAAATAAGAAAAAACATTAAAGTAGCATTATTTTCCATTTGGTTGTGAGCTTAGGTACACAGATGCATTAAGAAATACACCAGGATTTTTCCTTAAATGGTCAAATTAATCATTTGCAAAGGACTGGCATTATCATGGGCATTGGGAGTGGGGAGGGCTAGGAACAATATCATCCACTATATCCCCCAACACCAAGTAAAGTTTGTTTTATTTAACGACGCCACTAGAGCACATTGATTTTTTATCTTATCATCGGCTATTGGACATCAAACATATGGTCATTCTGACAGTTTTTTAGAGGAAACTCGCTGTCGCCACATAGGCTACTCTTTTATGACAGGCAGCAAGGGATCTTTTATTTGTGCTTCCCACAGGCAGGATAGCACAAACCATGGCCTTTGTTGAACCAGTTATGGATCACTGGTCGGTGCAAGTGGTTTACACCTACCCACTGAGCCTTGCGGAACATTCACTCAGGGTTTGGAGTCGGTATCTGGATCCAAACCCAGTACCTACCAGCCTGTAGACCAATGGCCTAACCACGATGCCACCAAGGCCAGTATCCAACACCAAGCTGAAATGGCTGGATATGCATTAGCCACCCTGTTGAAAGGCGTATTAGTGGATATGCATTAGCCACCCTCAGTTGAAAGGCGTATTAGTGGATATGCATTAGCCACCCTCAGTTGAAAGGCGTATTAGTGGATATGCATTAGCCACCCTCAGTTGAAAGGTGTATTAGTGGATATGCATTAGCCACCCTCAGTTGAAAGGCGTATTAGTGGATATGCATTAGCCACCCTCAGTTGAAAGACGTATTAGTGGATATGCATTAGCCACCCTCAGTTGAAAGGCGTATTAGTGGATATGCATTAGCCACCCTCAGTTGAAAGGCGTATTAGTGGATATGCATTAGCCACCCTCAGTTCAAAGGCGTATTAGTGGATATGCATTAGCCACCCTCAGTTGAAAGGCGTATTAGTGGATATGCATTAGCCACCCTCAGTTGAAAGGCGTATTAGTGGATATGCATTAGCCACCCTCAGTTGAAAGACGTATTAGTGGATATGCATTAGCCACCCTGTTGAAAGGCGTATTAGTGGATATGCATTAACCACCCTGTTGAAAGGCATATTAGTGGATATGCATTAGCCACCCTGTTGAAAGACGTATTAGTGGATATGCATTAGCCACCCTCAGTTGAAAGGCGTATTAGTGGATATGCATTAGCCACCCTCAGTTGAAAGACGTATTAGTGGATATGCATTAGCCGCCCTGTTGAAAGACATTTACTGGTTTTGATTTGTGATCAAAATGTAAAATTAACTAATCAACTGAATTTTTGACATTTCCACAAATTGAATAAAACAATTATACAATATTACTACACTAAAAGAAAGAATTTGTAACAGGCAATAAACATACAGCAATTTTAACAACATTGTGATAGGAATGTAATTAATAAAAAACAACATATTAACAATAACAACATACATTTCCATCAGTAAAACACACATGTCAAGAATGCAGTAAAAACCAGGTCTTTTGGGCACTCTGGAAAGGCAGTACTAAAATTATGCACCAACATGTGCCACACTTTGTAATAGTTTTATTAGGTATAAAATCACTTCTCATAACATGCAGACCAGGAAATACATCACTAATACTAAGGTAATTTTAAAAAGCATAATTTGCAACTGATAAGTGATGAAGTGGCCAATCCATTTTTTATATTTTTTATAAAGGCCTCAAGCAAAACGTTAAAGAAGAGTGTGGACATTATTTTATAAACAGCTATAAGTAGTTAAAAATACAGGTATGGTTTTAGTAACGTTCTATCAGTTTGAATCCAAACATGTCAGATTAATTCTCTATGAATACACAATACAGTGTAAACACCTGTCACAGAGAAAAATACCATATCGCACAATGTTACTCAATATTGCAGTTTGTGCATAACATTTAGCTCTATCATTTTACAATTACTGTTAGCAAAACAGTCAAATACAGTCAAATATCATTATTTCAACCTTTGTAATTGCAAAAACCCACTGTATCTTAATGTTCAGAAACTGTTCAATGGTATAATATTCACCAACAGTGTTTATCACAAACAACACTTATCTTAAGTTAGTTCCTTCAACTTCAAGACAATGAAGTTCGATTGAACATAAAAAAAATCAAATAACTAAACCATGCAACTAAAAATAAAGGAAAGCTTTATTTTAATACATACAAGCAACATTTTGTACAGGTTCTAATGAATGTAAAACATGCATATCAATGTTGAAAATAATAATCTATGGGTACTAGAACAAATCACTGCATGGGAAGACTGTAATGTATGGCAGTGTATACTGCACATATCCATGCCAAGACATCACATGACTAGCACTGCGGGGACTAGCACTCACAGCTAAAGCTACATGGGATATAAAAATAATAGCAGCACTTGTCAAAAACAACCAGGTAGATAACATCTTAAAGTAGACCACACCAATATACTTATCTAGCTCCTGGGAGCCTAGCACTGAATTAGCTCTAGATGATCTTTCAGAGTCTAAAAATAAATTTTATTACATACCCATTTAATCTTACTATAGTAATAAAAACAATTCTGACAGTGCAATATTTTTTTTTATTACACATAAGTGATACAAAATCTCGCATGCGTAGTACCTGTTCATCCAAATGACATCATGTCCCTAGCCAAGAATGACATTATGTTCCATACATTCACTAAAATTCAACTAACTTTCTAGACAAACTAAAGTTGTGTAATTTAATTAAAACTTTTGTTAATCATAATATAGAAAGGTGGTTTGGAATAAATACAGAACCACATACCTGTTGTTTTGTCATGTTATTTATTGCACTCGTTTTATAGTTCCTAAGATTTATTCCACTTGTGGTATAATCACAAAACAACTGGTATGTGGTTCTATTTAATACATATTTCACACATTTTATTTAACATGCAAGCTGACAAGAGTGACGATGACACGTTTCAGTCAAGATACATATCACATAACGTTTTAATGAGTTTAAACATTCTTCAATTACAAAATTACAATGAAACAGATGACAAATTTTCTTGATATGTCATCAAAATATGTGTATTCATGTGTAAAATATTCATATCTACTGTTACTTGTTTACAATAGATTATATTATTTCAGGAATAAGTCAATTCTGAGTATTGTATGAGGGGTCTATTACATTGGCATGAATTAAATTCATCAAGAGAAATAACTCCATAGCAATAAATTCATCAAGAGAAATAACTCCATAGCAATTCAAGTACAAAAGTATTGCATCAATTTTGTTCCAAGTGTGTAGGAAGAAATTTTTTGTCGAAAGGAGCATTCAACCAAAATCTTGTTAACTCTTTAAAAAAAATTGGTGATTAAGTGGAAAAATTACATATTTTAAAAACCAGTTAGCTATTGTCAAATTTCATTTTTGTCTGTTTTTCTTTTTTTCTTTTCTTTTTAAAAAAAATTATAATCTTTGGAATCTAACATGACTGATCAAGATAATTAAATTTATCAGCAGAGAATAACAAAATGTCTGGCAAGCTTGAAATGTTGGCAGTATTTTTTAGTACATCTGTATTGATTTTCAGCCTCAGTCAAGGATGTTTTCACCCAAATTCTTCCCACAGATACTGTGGATCCGTTATGGACTAACTCATAAATACATTGTAGAGATTAGATGCAGGAAAAACCAATGAAATACATATCTTAAGTGCAGTAAAAACAGCAACTTAATTTAGCGAATAATTAACTGTGATTCATTCTAACTGGTTGTTTTCTGGTTAAAGGTAGACTAAATTCCAACAAGAGCCATATGTGTTGGAAAGATGCATACCCGGACCACCAACATATACTGACACTTTAACAAATAAAAAACGCGTAATTTTAGAATTAATAAAAAAAACATGATTATTCCTGCTAACTGGGGGTAGCCATTTTGTTTTGTTTTTGTGACGTCCGGTGGTATAGCTTGGGGCGAAGTGACGTCAACTCAGGTCCAGCTTCTCTGTTACGCACAGTATAAACAAATGCTCTAATTTATGACAAGGTGCTTTGCTTTCACCAACCTGACTTGTAAAACAACATAAATGACTTGATAGTATAATAAACTATTTAACTAAATATATTTCAATTTGCATCAATATAACGAAATGGAGTTATAGTATTTTTTTCTTTTAAAAAAATCCAAAGAAAAAATGCATATTATTAGGCCTATTGGTAGGATACGTTCGAGCAAACACGACCACTCACGATACCCAAGTGATACTTTTCTTTTCTTTGGGACGACGTAATTGGTCAGTTTTGTGATTTTAGATGGGAAAGTCTGCTTAATCAAGGGTTTTACAGAATTACTTACAGAGTCCATTACGATTTGAGGTTACCACACAATACCCTGTGATCTTAATAAAAGAGGCACATCTTTTTAGTTTGTCTAGACACAGTGTCTAGGGACCGTCTAAATATACACCTGCCAATCAAGAACCACAGGTACAGGCCACGAAAAAAAAAAAAAAAAGACCAATTAACCAAAAAACCACTCCGACCATTATTTCAGTACGTGGGTTAATATATATACAAAATAAAATACAGTTATTTCAATACTTTGACAATGGTGGTTTATTTTGTATTGAAAAATAAACCACATATACACGTTGCTGTGTTACCTGGATGATTATTATTACAGAACACTGCGATGCATCTGCAAAAATATATAATAGCCATCACATTTAACCGTTTTATTAATTAACTATATGATTATACTTGTTGATATTAAGCAATAATGTGCATTATGTATCGTTGAATATGCACACCAGTCCAAAAGCCTTGCTTTAGCATTCCTTTAAGCATTTTACTGCAAATTGGATAATAGGCTTGTACTGGTTGTCAAGTGTTTCTAAAAATCTATGCACGTCAATGACTGAACTGAACTCAGCTGAACTGAACTGAACTGAACTGAACTGAACTGAACTGAACTTCATTGTAAACACTTAAGCCAGTCTTACGAGGACATTCCATACTAATTAAAAAATAACAGGATCATGAATATATAAATAAGACATTTATACATTCCAGTATTTTAATAAACAAAAGTAACAACAGATGTAATAATAATAACTGGGGTACCTGCCATAATTGAAAAACTTGTGTTAATTCACATCACACTTTTAGCCTTAAACATCATTAAAAGGTGGCAAACCATTTAGTAGTAGACCATCTTGTTTACAGGTTTGTACTTGGAGTACCGGGGGTAATACAAATCTGCAAACGTTTACCAAGTTTACTTTACAGTTGTTGTTGTTGTAGGTTGTTATTACATTATGGCTGTGTATATGTTTTTATCATGCTATATTAGCAAGTATGAAAGCTGAATCTGCAGTTAAATTTTTAAATTTGCAATTTATTACATTTTATCGGTATGGTTCAAAAACAATTATTCATTTTAGCAGAATTAAGATAAGAAGTAGAAATAAACTCAACAGATTGAGGTTATGTATATTATTTTATTGGGCTCGAACCACTGTTGGGCCATTTCATATAAGGGTCTCCTTTTTGTTCCTTCTGGAACACTGTTGCAAATTAAAAAATATATATACACGTATATTTATTTTCCAAACTTGTGTAATTTAGTAATTATTCCCATTCCAAATGCTGTTCATATACAATCTTTAGACATTTTAAGATTATTTGCAATAATGGAATGTTGCCCTATTGCTACCTACCAGCAGAACGTAGGGGTACAAGTTGTACTATACTATACCTAATAAAATCCCACAGGTGACAATATTAACATATGTGGTGAAATAAACTGAAGCAATCAACCAAATTATGAACTATCAATATGAATACAAACATCCATTCATTCAAAGTATAAACTTTGCTCATTTTCAATATAATGACATGTTTTTAATACACCCCTAGTTTTGCACAATTTGACATATTTCAAGTACATGGGTACTTGACACAGTAGTATTGGATGAAATAAAATTGCATACATTTATTGCCAACATATAAGTAACTTACATGGCAATTCACTGGATCCCTTTTGACGCAAATGGACTATAGGTGTATATAAGTACTATTACAGTTAATCAGCATATAACATCAGTAGTATATACTATGGACGGGTTTTCATGAGTGCAGTTTTAGATGTGGCGTGGAGTGCAGTTACCAACAAACAAAAAAAACATGCCGCACACATTGATAATCATAAAATCTATTTTTGATGCATCCATTTTCTATCCTCCATGCCAAAAACTTTGCACATGGAAAAATGGCCCTATCATCACTGTTGCAGCCTATATTAGTTGTATGTAAATGGGAATAATATCACTATTGTAGCATATCAGCTGTATGTAAATGGGAATAATATCACTATTATAGCATATTAGTTGTATGTAAATGGGAATAATATCACTATTATAGCATATCCGTTGTATGTAAATGGGAATAATATCATTATTATAGCATATCAGTTGTATGTAAATGGGTATATCACTATTGTAGCATATCTGTTGTATGTAAATGTGGATAACATCACTAGTGCAGCATATCAGTTGTATGTAAATGGGGAATAATATCATTATTGCATCTTATCAGTTGTATGTATATTGGAATAACTTTACTATTGCAGGAATGTCAGCAATATGCAGACAACTGGTGGTATATAACTTCTATTGCAGCCAATCAGCGGATGACATCACCATTTACAGCTGAAAGACAACATGTAAGTGGTGAATTTAGTTCCATTAAAAAGTGTATCCCTTTTCTTTAATTTTGTATTGTTGCAATCACAACTGACTTTACTGTTGTGTTAAGCCATGTCAAGAAGATGGCCCAAGTGCTACTGTATTACTGTGTAAAAACAGAGCTGATTTCTGCATTTAAAACTGAATGCTAGATCAAGCAGTGTGCTGTTGCATGAGAGTTGCTTCAGTTGTGAGAAATATTATACCAACTGAGAACAAGTGAAAGCATGCAGTAAACACAATGCACTAATGAACCACAGACCTCATTACAGGCTGACAAATGCCAGGATAAGCTCCAGAAGACAAATTACAGAGTGTATGCCTGGTACCCGCTAATCACATATACATGCATAATGACTTGCACATTTTCTTCTTCGTGCAATCATATGTAATGGTGATGTTAGTTTGCAACATCAGCTAATCTCCATGTATAATCTTCATTATCATCAGCACTGGGATAATTCATAGTGTATCTTGCAGAAGTATTCCATATGCAGACAATATGTTGTCGATAATAGAAACCATATAACCATTCTTCAGCACTCTGGTATTATACCATTTTACATGGGCGTAGGAAGTTGGGGGGAGGGCATACACACACATATATATATAAATATATTTAAAAAACATCGCTGCTCCTTGCCCCCCCCCCCCCCCCACACACACACACGTCCTACACCAGTGTTTTATTTTATTTTTGCAAAAGTTTTTAAAAAATTACGAAAACACAAAAACATTAGCTTATGGGCTTTGAAAAGAAAATTAAAGAGAATAAATCATGCAACAAGCTGAATTATTTCGCATGAGGGTATTTTAAAGGGTTTAACTTAATTTTAACAAACCATTTCTACCTCCCCACAGCCATGATTCTGTAGCAAATGTTCAAACTCTAAAAACATAAACTAATTCTGGCCTTAATACCTTTGTCAACACTTGCAGAATATTTCACAACACCCCATCTGTGAATAGGTTTACTGCTTAACATCTCTACATGACCGAGTTGAAACAATTAATCTTGAGCAATGTATTTATCACTAATAAGATAGCAAGAAAACTGCCCTTTAGTAACCTCCCCTTTACATGGGTATGTTTGTAATGAATAGGTAACCAGATTGTGAAGTTGTGAAATCCATCTGTGAAGTAAAGCTGGTGATCTAATAAATGCAGTGTTTGAAACTGCAGCTAGCAGTGCCTATCAATGAGTCTCAATAACAAATTATTGTTGTGCTGATGAAAGGCGAGATATCTCAGTTATTGATCCCGTCAATGAGGGGATCTAGAGCGAACCAACATATCAGTGGAAACGTCACAAATAAACTGACAGGCAGAAATTTGGCAATGTCACCATTTCGCCACATCTTTTACCAATATGAAACATAAATATAACCCATACCAACATTCAATGAATGTTTTTTTGTTGTGAATTTCAGTTTGGTTTGATATATACACAAAATGTGAAAGCTGTTTGGAATATAACAATGTTATATATTTATGTACAGTGTGTGAAAACAGCAATATATTCATTAATAGTCAAGAAAAAAATTAAACTCTCTGAACAAGACTACATTCTTTATTATGTGGGAATGTTGCTGGTTTATTCTTATCTTGACCATTGTTTTCACTAATTGCCAATTCACTCCGAGCTATGCCTTCGATGAGGAAAGACGTGTCGCTCTGCTCTCTCTAGTTGCCCCCCCACCTGGGGGGACTTATTGCAAGCTACGGCTCTTTGTTAGAGTACCGCGTCGCTTACATTGGCTCACGGGCAACCATGACTTTGGTGTATGGCGACGCGGTAACGAACACGACAAAGAGGAAGGGAAGAGGAAGGAGGACGAGGAAACCTGCACCAGAGACGGCTCAGGGGGGACCTAAACTGGCGGCTCAACCGCGGTCCTGTCTGCGTTGACGCCCCCGACCAACCAGTGCCAGTCGACGCAGATACCTCTGAACAGACTGAGCCAGTGGACCAGTCGACGCCGCAGTTGGACACAGCGATCTGCGAAATTCCACAGTGTGCATCTCCCATTCCAACCCCTTCGAGGTGGTCGGCGTCGAGTCCCCCACCCCCGGAGGGCTCCGCCAAGACCTCTATGGATGGCGCTGCTATGAAGCGGAAGGCCGTCACCCCACCGAGTAGTGACCAGCCAGCCAAGGCCCGGCCTTCCGCGACCGCCCGGGGCAGGGACACTGCCTGGAGCCTAGCCATCTCCAAGATCAAGGACCAGTACGCTCGATACTTGGTCGGGGACACCTCGGACACCAGCTCACTGCCGGGAGGCATTCTTGAGGGCAACTTTAAGAAGTTTCCTGATGGAGTTGAGAGTGCCATCCACGCCATGGGACTACGAGACGGGAAGTTTGGACTTTGCGCCGAGATGATCGCTACAGACAGGGAATACTCTTCGAAGACATGGACAACTACACCATCCACAGAGTACTGAAGATCATCGCCGGCGCCCATTACATCGTGCTAGCTAAGACCTTGCTAGCCCACCGATGGAGGAAACTGGTGCCACAGTTCAACGCCAAGCACTTCATCTTGTCCCCGTAGTCGCCAACCGTTCCAAGGGCTTAGTTGGACTTTATTTTTATTTAATTTTTTTGTAAACAGTCCGACGCACTTTATTTTGGCAGCCCGTCTAAATTGCTCAAATCACCTTAAAACCCTTTCGGTCGAGGACTCTAATTTTGTTCTTTGGACTTACATTTTTGTCCAGACATGAGTTGTATGAATGAGCTCAATTTGGCTTTAGGTCTTTGACCTAACTACTAAATTCGTATTCTAAATTCCGCCCACTTTAAACACACACACACACACACACACACACACACACACACACACACACACACACACACACACACACACACACACACACACACACACGGCCCGGACCATATAGATCGGACTTTAAACTTTTAGACCTCCGTTCAAAATTATATGTCGAAATTATTCTTTTTTTAAATATTATTAAATAGTCCGATCCTCTCTTCTTTCTCTTATTTATTTTTGGAATGTCCATCTAAAATGCTCCAAATTATATAAATATTCGGCCGAGCAGTCAATTCTTTTTATTTTTGGCTTGTAACTTTTTATTTAATTTTTCTTTTTTAATTCTATTAACTTTTTTACTAATAGCTAGTTTCAAAATTCTGCCCATTTTCAACTCTATACTCCCCTCATCCCGAGTCAGGCCACCGATCTTATCGGAGGTCGGACTCTGGATGGGCGTGTTCGAAACCCTAGTGGTATATGGACACGTTAAATTGTTATCTATCTATCTATCTATCTATCACTAATTGCACATAAAAATAGAACATTTTTGATATTTACAAAACATAGTTCCTTTTTTTTTTTTTGTCTTGCCAAACTGAAATAATTGACCAAAATAACTCATAGTGGAGGCTGGTACAGGATATAGACTAGTGTTGCTAGTTTATAGGTTTTTACTAAGACCACTTTGCACTTGCTTTCTCAATGCAATGCTGTTACGTTAATTATCATCATTTTGAAATGTAATTTTGATACATAACTATCATTTAACAAATGCTGCATACTTTCATCATTTAACGAACATCAATTCTATGACTCATCACATCTCAAATCTATTACTAACCTACATCCTTTCATCATTTAAAGTTAAAGTTTGTTTTGTTTAATGACACTACTAGAGCACATTGATTTATTAATCATCGGCTATTGGATGTCAAACCTTTCATCATTTAATAATATTATTTATATTTTGGTAAAAACAGATAATAAAACATGTACTTCAGCTCAGATAGTTTTTATATTTACCTGAAGATGAATCAAGAACATAAAACATGACTACATAGGTCATAAAATCAATAATAGTTATCTATTCTCTCCGGTTTTTTTGTGTATAGTCATATAGTGATTTCCCTAGAAATTAAGCAAGGCATGGTAGATCAAACACTTTTGGGGCATTTTCACCATTTTCGGGGCATTTGTTTTTCATTAAAAATACACAAAAATTAATTGAAATAAACATTAATGTAATTTATGTGCTTGCTTTAATAAATTAATGGCAAAAGATATAAAATGCATATTTTATTAATTAATAATACCTTTTTTGGTGTTTTATAAAGGCAATTTTAGAATTAATTACTGAAAAAGGCTTGTTTAATCTCAGGGCAGCATGGTGCTGATTAAAGGTAGGGTCAACTCAAACAAGAGCCTTATGTGTTGGAAAGATGCATACCCGGACCACCAACACATACTGACACTTTAGCAAATGAAAAACGCGTAATTTTAGAGTTAATAAAAAAAACATTATTATTCCTGCTAACTGGGGGCAGCCATTTTGTTTCGTTTTTGTGATGTCCGGTGGGATAGCTATGGGCGAAGTGACGTCAGCTCCTGACCGTCTCCTGTATGTACAGTGTAAACAAAAGCAGTCATTTTCGACACGGCGCTTCTCTTTGATCAACCTGACTTGTAAAACAGCATAAATGACGTAATATTATAATAAACTATTTAACTAAATATATTTCAAGTTGCATTACCGGAACAAAATGGGGTTATAGTATTTTTCTCTGATAAATAATCCAAAGGAAAAATGTACAAAATTAGGCCTATTGATATGCTACTTTGGAGCAAAAACGACAACCCACAATACCCAAGTGATAATTTTCTTTTCTTTGGGACTACGCAATTGGTCAGTTCTGTGGTTTTTGATGAAAAAGTCTTTTTAATCAATAGTTTTACAGAACTATTCACAGTAATAAACCATGTCCATTACAATTTTAGGGGCGACAAGTAATATTCCACAATAACGGTATGTATTTTTGTGTCTAGACAGCGACAATTAATTGGTCGTCTGGTTACCAATCAAATACACACCTGCCAATCAGGAATCACAGGTAGAAGCAGCTAACAGCATAGACCAATTAACTAAGAAAACAACTCTGTGTATCATTTCAGTACGTAGGTTAATGCATGGGCAAAACATTGTTAATTGTTTCGACTTGTTGTGTAGCCACTTTGACAATGGTATTTTATTTTGTATTGAAAACTAATATATATAGTGCTTGATATACTTATTGCTGGCTTACTGGGATGTGTATTATTACAGAACATTGCAATGTATGACTATTTATCTTCCCGCAAAAACCAGGTAGATTGTGTTTCTCTAGTTCTAAGGCTCATTCCTGACGTTACGCGTTAAGTATTACATAACCACCAGCTCGCCAGAGGGCGTACTCACTGAGATGGTACAAAATGGCTGCGCCCGTTATATATAATAGCCGTCACATTTAACCGTTTTATTAATTAACTATACGATTATACGTGTTGATATTAAGCAATAATGTGCATTATATATCGTTGAATATGCATACCAGGCCAAATGCCTTAATTGTCCTCTCCTTTAAGGCAAGATGGTGCTAGACTATTGAGGCATGGTGCTGCACCATACTAAAACAAGCTAAGGAAAACACTATCATAATAACAGTATTTAAATTGTTACTGTGGAAACATAAAAATATGTCACTTGGTCATAAAAGTTCACATCTTGATAGTAATTGGCTTTGCTAGTTCTGCCTGAATCACTTTATAAATGAGCACTTTAATCCAAAGTGCTCTTATATTTTCTCCCTACATTTATTCCTCATTCACCAACATCTAATGGTACATAATCATAACCTTCAAAAGAGAGGCAAATTCACTTTTGAGTTCTCTTCAACCAGAATTAACTAATGAAATCATTTGCATGGTTTTAAGAATTACTGGCTGTTTTTTTATTTATACGTTTCCTATAAATCTATTTTCAACTTGTGGAAATATCTTATCAGTGTTATGGTTGCATTATTTCAATAAAAACTGCACTTATATTACTCAGTTAAGTGACTTCTTGAAAACACAGTCAATGATTTTACTATTTTAGCTAAAAATATATTAATAAAGTCAAATATTTACAGTACAGTACTTGTTTTTGATTGTTAATTTTATACATTCATATTGTACTTGTTATTGATTGTCAATTTCATACATTCATGCCAGTTCCGTCAGCTATTGGATGCAGCCAATGTGCCTTCATGTGATAAATGGCAGCACTCGGTTCAAAGAGTCAGCACAGATGTAACTGATATTATAGAGAATGTCTTCAGCAAGATATTTAACAAACTGTCAGCAAGAACCTTAGTTCATAATGTCCATTGTAGTAAACAACAGACTAGAAACAAGTCTGAAAAATATCCATATAAAAGCTCTTTAACATTAGAGGACGAATTTACGAAGCCTGTTTTTCTTAAACGCAGGTGTTTTAGCATTGTAAATGCATGTGGTTACCCATGTGCAACACATAAACAGGCTTTGTAAATTCGGCCCTAGATGTCCAACTACTCGATGTTATAATAATGGTAGTGCTATTAGTAATGGTAGTGATATAGTGTGAGTAATATTAATAGTAGTTGTAATATGCACATTTTATGGGGGGCTTTAATGTAATATATGCACATATTACAGTAGTAATGGTAGTGGTTGTAGTGGTAGTGGTAGCAGTAGTAGCAGTAGAAGTAAGAGTAGAGGTAGCAGCAGTAGCAGTACCTGTAGTAGTGGTAGCAGTAGATGTGTGGTGGTGGCGGTGGTGGCAGCGGCAGTAGTAGCAGCTGTACCAGTGGTAGCAGTAGCAGTAGCAGTAGCAGCGGTGGTGGTGGTGGTGGTGGTGGTGGTGGTGGTGGTGGTGGTGGTAGTGGTAATAGTAGGAATATGTAATGTATTTATTGGTAAATCGGCAGCATTTCAATACTAGTGGCAGTACCATTAGTAGTTTTAGCAGTAGCAGTAGCAGTAGCAGTAGCAGTAGCAGCAGCAGCAGTAGCAGTAGCAGCAGTGGTGGTGATGGTGGTGGTGGTAATAGTAGTACTATTTAATATATTTATCAGTAAATAAACATTATAAAAATAAAATAAAATATATTCCAAGAAAGGAAATAAAACTGGGTGGATGTTGGAATAAAATTTTATAGCCATCCTGCCTTAGTATAGCTTGACATATAGTATGTCACACATAAAGATTAATAGAAAGGAAAAAACTAACAATAGTTCTGTAAATAATTCACTAAGAAAAATGTTCCAATGTGACACCTGTCCTTGTTGTTGTTTTTACATCAAAGTACCTTTGCCATTGTGTCAGTATGTGATTGCATGCTTGGTCACCTTGTTACTGAAGTAATAGCCAACTAATTTAATTATGACAATCTTGTGTGTCAGTGCATCTTGTAATTAACGAGAGAAGATCAAAGTTTAACAGAATTCATTAATATTTGATCTGACTGGTGGACAGTTGAGTATAGCTAAATGGTTTCTGATAACTTATCTTCCTCAAATTTCATTTCATTTTCACCAGTTGGTAGTTTATGCATGTCTATTGATGATGATGTATGAATGCATGTGTCTACTCTGTGTGCGTGGGGACTACAGGAAGAGGGTCACAGGGACCACTGCCCCTCTATCGTCCTTGTTATTGTGCTCAGAAGACTGAACATTTCTCATGTTTACACTCTAGGCCTTCAAATTCAAATTTCCATCAACTGACAGTGACCCCCCCCCCCCCCCCCCCCAACACACACTTTCAAATCAAATATACTCCAGTTTGTCTCTGTGTGTGTGTATGTGCGTATGTGCGTGTGTGCGTGTGTGTCTGTGTGTCTGTGTGATGCACAAGTTAATTAGCTGGTTACTGTGTTTTTGCTCATTATTTCCAGATGGCTTCACTTTAATCATACTGTCATGTTAGCAACTCTCATGAATGTTAGTGCGATGATCACCACTGCACTGCATGTATCCACATAAACTGGGCTATCACCTTTAAGCTACAACATCTAGATTTCCTTTTTAAAACCACCTCACAAATGCCCTTGGGTTTCATTTGGCTATGAGAATTATTATTCACAAAAATAAATGACACCAATAAGGAATAACATTGCTATTAGAAAGTTATGCCTATATTATTTGCTCAAAGCCATATAAAAGAAATACACTGATTAGTTTGACATTTTATAAACTCTGTCTTATTCTAACTGGAAAACAAGTAGGTCTACATAATGACATAAGAGTAGAGAATGAAACCTCTTACAAGCTACAGCCGCAGGCCTCCACCACCCTCCTTTTACCCAACTCGCAATGTCATAGACAATTCTATTTCACCCACCCTTCCACATGCACCCCTTCATCCAACTCACAATTCTATAGAGGATTCTATTTTGCCCACCCTCCCACATGCACTCCTTCACCCAACTCACAATTCTATAGACAATTCTATTTTGCCCACCCTCTTACATGCACCCCTTCACCCAACTCACAATTCTATAGACAATTCTATTTCGACCACCCTCCCACATGCACCCCTTCACCCAACTCACAATTCTATAGACGATTCTATTTCGCCCACCCTCTCACATGCACCCCTTCACCCAACTCACAATTCTATAGACGATTCTATTTCGCCCACCCTCCCACATGCACCCCTTCACCCAACTCACAATTCTATAGACGATTCTATTTCGCCCACCCTCCCACATGCACCCCTTCACCCAACTCACAATTCTATAGACGATTCTATTTCGCCCACCCTCCCACATGCACCCCTTCACCCAACTCACAATTCTATAGAGGATTCTATTTTGCCCATCCTCCCACATGCACCCCTTCACCCAACTCACAATTCTATAGAGGATTCTATTTTGCCCACCCTCCCACCCAACTCACAATTCTATAGAGGATTCTATTTTGCCCACCCTCCCACATGCACCCCTTCACCTAACTCACAATTCTATAGAGGATTCTATTTAGCCCACCCTCTCACATACACCCATTCACCCAACTCACAATTCTATTTTGCCCACCCTCTCACATGCACCCCTTCACCCAACTCACAATTCTATAGACGATTCTATTTCGCCCACCCTCAATAATTATAATTAGCAAAACACATTAATGGAAATTACTGTTTTTCACAGCACCATTAATCTCTGCAGTTGGACAGATAAATGTGTACCGATGTTTCAGTAAAATGACATATTGTTGCCAGTTCACAAGGTGATAATATATTCGTCTCTACAGGTAGTACTAAACCAAATAACTTCCGGCTGGGTCAAAGTTCGAGGTGCACCCAACTGTTGATAGAGAAGTGAACACCACAAGTCCTGTGATTGGTTATAAATGTGAGTGTGTTGGTTGTAAAAAATAATAGTTTCATCTGGTTAAAAAAAATTTGCAATTTTATTTCATCTAGTACCAATGTGTCAAGTAGCCTTGTGCTTGAAACATGTATGGGGTACCTGTAAAAAAAGTACTCGAATTTTGTGCGAAACTAGGGTAGTCATAGACACTACCCGTTATCTCAGAAACGAGCAGCTTGACCCCCATTTTTTTCTGATTCACTTTAAGTGTAAGGGATGGTAGTATTTATATCCGTGACGTTTATGTCAGTTGATACGTTGCAGGTAGGAGTTTTAGCCGCATATGTTACTATTGTCGTCTATGGGATTTGATTTGGTAGTATACACCCTATAGCACATATTCAGTGCATAATAAAAAATATTATGATTTTGTAATTTTTTTAAATTAAACTATACTGGTTGATTAATTAGCCATCACTCGATCATGCAAGTTCACAATGACCTTGACCTTGACAATAATCTCTGTACATGGCTCTGAATGGAGTTTGAATCAAAGTTAGCACTGAAGAAAAGTTGGTTTTGGCCTATAATTCATACTGTAAAGATTTCAATAATTTCTTTTTACATGGTATTTGACTTGCCATATACAACTGCTCTTAAATATGGTATTATATATAGGCAACCTGAACTAAGATTTTAATAGCAATTTATTTTTATATTAAAAATAGCATGTGCCAATAGTGGGTTAATGTCTTTAGTTTCCATTAACATTGTTAATTTTTTATGTATGAAATTCTGAAAACTCAAATTTGTAAAGAAGTTGATTTTTTATTGTCATTTTGACATATTTATAGGGTGCTAAGTTATATTTTGAGACAAATTTGTAGTTTTATGCAAAATTTAAAGTAAATTTGAAGAAAAACTTTACCAAAAACATAATTAAATTTGTTGTCACTATTGTGCCTTCTGTTCTTATTTGTACATAACAATAAGGTTGTTAAACATATACTTAGATCTCCAGATCATTTTTTTTTCTTAATAATCACTTAGTTAGCTCTCATGAAAAGCATTTTGAGTTTATACTAGATTCAGAACCAATTTTTTCAGATTTGATTATCTGCCTTGGATTAAGTTGATAATTTATTTTATTGTTAAAGCTGTATTACCTAATGTTACTAGCTAAATAAAATGCTGGATTACAGATTGTAGGAATACATCTAATGTACATATTGTATTCATCCGGATTAGAAAATAAAGCAAGAAAATAGATGTTCGGGTAATTTTGTCACTTAAAAATAGTTTTTTTTCAGTAATTAATCAAAAATAAATGTGTTAAAGCTGCATGATTATTCCAGATATCACAACTATTAAAACCTCCAACTACAGTAGGCTATAAATAAAATATAGTCAGGAATATTGGTGGCTGCCAATAGTTTTGATGGTTCATTATGAAAATCAGCATGGCCGATGGATTTGAAATTTCCACACCTGGTAACTTGAAGACACCCACACCCAGCATACAGGATTTCCTCCCAACACTAATGTTCAGGACATTAAGTCATTACTTCATACAGGTACAGTCATGTTTGTGTTTCCTTCCTCAGACATTGTATTTTTTTAATACTGATATTTCTTTGATGTGCCTGTTAAGGTCTTCATAATCTAGGGGCCAATCAAGTGCATGTGTTTTAATGGAATTCTTTAAAGGGGTAGAGGTACTCTCACTATCTTTGTTGTCTCTACATATATACCTGAGTACACACACCCAACTGAAAGTAAATATCTTCAGGAGTTTTATTTTAAAACATTTTGTTGTTTAATATGACATATTGCATTTGTACAAAACTATATGCAATATATATGCTTTTTGAGGTGTACATTATACTAGGTTGCACTGTAGAAACAACAGTTTCAGTGAGATTGTCAGTTTATGTCAGAATACACCAGATCCTGGTTGTCATAAAGACACATAGCTGGACACTTTTTGAAAAACGTATGTTATCAGTATAGGTAGTACTAAACCAAATAACTTCCGGCTGGGTCAAAGTTCGAGGTGCACCCAACTTTTGATAGAGAAGTGAACACCACAAGTCCTGTGATTGGTTATAAATGTGATTGTGTTGGTTGTAAAAAATAATAGTTTCATCTGGTTAAAAAAAATGTGCAATTTTATTTCATCTAGTACCAATGTGTCAAGTAGCCTTGTGCTTGAAACATGTATGGGGTACCTGTAAAAAAACGTACTCTAATTTTGTGCGAAACTAGGGTAGTCATAGACGCTACCCGTTATTTCAGAAACGAGCAGCTTGACCCCCATTTTTTTCTGATTCACTTTAAGTGTAAGGGGTGGTAGTATTTATATCCGTGACGTTTATGTCGGTTGATACGTTGCAGGTAGGAGTTTTAGCCACATATGTTACTATTGTCATCTATGGGATTTGATTTGGTAGTATACACCCTACATGCATTATTCACATGGTTAAAAACTACACTGCTGACACCATGTAGTATATCACACAAGGTGATACTCTTCTTTCCATGCATTATCGAAATGGTTGAAAACTACACTCCTGAAACCATATAGTATATAACGAGTCATAAAAATATCATGTGCAGCTGTGACATCACACCTTTGAAAGGCAGCCCATGCAATTCAGACATTTTCCCCAGCACTACACATGTGTGTAACCTTTCAACAAACACACTACACATATAATTACTGTAACAACTCAACTTTAAAATCAATCAAACAAAATGAGAACTTTGCTTAAATTATTTCAGATACAATACCAGTAATAGAAAGCACATTTGATTAAAACAATACCACACAGACTCTCTCACAATAATTTTACTATAGCACATGCACATTTCAAGAACAGTATTATGGTACCTGGTATAATGATATTATTAGCTAAAACCAAAATTTAGAAATTTACTGGCTGGACAAAAAAACACTTGATGGCAAAGTTACAAGCATTTGTAATGCTGAGGCAAATATCTGAATTGAAATGCACCCAACTGTTCATTCCACAGTAAACACTACCAGTCCAGCCATTGGTAATAAATGTGGCATGTTTATTGTCAAAAAAAGTTGTTTCATCTGGCCAGTAAATATCTGTAATTTAATTTAACTAAAGTCCAACCTACATTGTTAACAACTACAATAAATTGTCACCACACTTTGTCCAAACACAGATCATGAAAAAAAACATTACAATGACACAGATTCGACATGCTTGATTATAACCATGTCACCTAAATTGACTTCGCTGAGATTTTTTGCTGGCTGCCATTTTACGTTTTTATGGGCTCGAAATAGCGGCCTATGAAAAGTTAAAAGCTGTCCATTTTTAGACCTAGCTTGTGAAATAGAAATTCACCTGCTAAAACCACCAAATAATCACAATTAATTTTTCAAGCGAGAGATAATTTGTACAATTATTTTATTTGCTATTTAGCATGTAATTCACACACTATTCCAAACCCTTGCCTCACTACAAGCTATCTTTTTCTCTATGAGACCATATTTTTATCATAGCAGGACATCTCTCTTTTTGACCTGCTATCTTACAAAATATCAGCAGGCTATATTTTGCTTCCATTATCGAAGGGGTGGATCGATATGACGTAATCTAACATCATGACATGCGCTAATGTATAATGCGATCATCATGACAGATTTATTATGTCACATACTTCAGAGGCTTCTACCCCTGTATTCTATAAAAAAAAAAGAGGAGCAAAATGGCAGACAGTGAAAAAATACATGTGTTTTGTCTTAGGATATCTTAGAGAAGTAGATATAAGTGGAGAAAATCTAATGATAATTAAAAGTAGGAGACTAAATTATCGTATTTGTTAACAATGTGGTTCGAACTTTAGTGTTAATGCACCAGTTACTATTGACATTATGTTTGAAACATGTGCGGGGTCCTAATAAAAATAGGTTGGCACTTTTTGTGCAGAACTAGAATAGTCAAAGATGCTTCCAGACAGTTTAACTTCCAATTGTTTTTCTGATTTATTTTAAGGGTGACTGGTGGTAGTATTTATATTCATGGTGTATCATGTTGATTGAAATGTAGCAGTTTAAGCCAAAGATGTTACTATTGTCATCCATGTGATTTGATTTGGTGGTATATACCCTACAGGCATATCAAACATATTGGAACAATTCGTGGATACTAAACAGTAATTTTTATTGATTATTCATTGTGATAAAACAAAAATAATAATAAATACTTATCACAATCACAAGTCAGTTGTACAATATTTAAAACATTTAATAAATTCCATATAGCACACTTCTTGTAATGGTCTCCAATATTTATATATATATATTTGACTGGACAAGGGAAATAATCAATAGTGTCTGGTATAAAACTGCCATCTGTCTCACATGTTGGAGAAAGTGTTGTGTGTGGTTTCTATAACTGACCAACCACTCACGATACAACAGTGCCATGTTCAGTAGGCCAAGCACTTGCAAGCAACTTGACTGATACCATCATCTTCTATCACATTATATTCATCAAATGTTCGGGGCAAAAACCAGTCTAGGAAGTGACCGTGACTGCTCGCCATCCTGAACATGCCTCATGTAAAAAAGTTAGTTTGTTTTGTTTAATGACACCACTAGAGCACATTGATTAATTAATCATCGGCAAAAACGATGTTTAACATTTGGTAATTCTCACATGTAGTCTGAGAGGAAACCCACTATATTTTTCCATTATAGGAGCAGGAGATCTTTTATATTCAACATCCCACAAACAGCATAGCACATACCACAGCCTTTAATATACAGGTCAAGGTACACTGGTTGGAATGAGAAATAGCCCAATGGGCCCATCGACAAAGATTACATGGATGTTCAGTGAATGGAATAGCAGCAGCAGTTAAAACTGTACAATGCATTTTCACTCCTGTCATTAATTTGTTTGCTACACAACATCCATACCTGACTTCTAAAGTGCAATGTTATATCATTCCTTGCCCATAAGAGAACAACTACTGATGATGCTAGGAAACAACCAACAAGCTGATGAGATGATGATGATAACTAGTTTAACATGCCCATATACCACTAGGGTTTCAAACACGCCCATCCCAAGTCCGACCTCCGAAAAGATCGGTGGCCTGACTCGGGATGAGCTTGATATATATATAAAAACATACGAGAATATCTGCTGCTGATTTGTTCTAGTTGTTTTAATTTGTTTGTGTTGTTAATTATTAGCTTTTGTGGTTGTTACTTTATGTGTTGTTTTCACTTCTTTTTTCTTTTCTTCTTTTTGGAGGATGGGCTTTTTGAGGGGAATAAAATATGCTGATTTGACATTTTTCTATCTATTTCACATTATATACCACACATGCATATTAGTTATTACATATACCATGCCTGCATATTAGTTATTACATGATTGATATGTTAGGAAATAAACTTATTAATATTTCTGGCCAAATGAGCAGATTAGCCTCATTTTTCAGTAACTTAAGAACATGGCTTAAGTTTCCTAACCTGCTCACTGATGCTGAATTCATGCTACCTCGTACTGTACATTTATGTTATGTTTTGTTATGGACTCTGTACAAATCAGCATCGGTCTAAACTGGATTTCGGTGTAACCAGTATCATTTTAGAGTTCCATCCAGCTATCATTAATATATTAGCAATAAATGTCTGCCTACACAGGATGCTGTCTATTTCAGACTTCGGATGCAAATTCAAGAACAAAAGAATGGTTTATGCAGTAATTAGCTCTGTCTACACCAGAATGCTATTTAACCTTTTAACACTATATGATGTCAGTTCCCCAGTAATTAGGACACCAAAGTGAAATGAAATAATCACGCCTACATTAATAGACAATGAACCACACCTGCTGTAATGGTTGTATGCAGCTTGTTGAATCAGATTGTTATTAGTGTATGTTCTTTTTTACAGAATTGATGTCTTACTTTCCAATCATGATATCACAAAATTTGTAACTGAATGACAACTGTCTATACTGGCACCTGGTGTAAAACAACATATTCCATTGGTCTCAAGTGAATCTGGCTAAGACAGAGTCCACTGTATAATAGAAGACGATGGTATCAGTCTAATTGTTCATGACTGCTCGGCTTTCATAACTAGTAATTGATATGCAAACCCTAAAACCAAGAGTAATGCTAGCCTCAGACTGTCAACTGTCACAACTAAGTTGGCCAATTCAATGGTTGTTTTGGAATTTCCCCAACTACCCACATACACTCAGATTAACAACATATGGGTTATACGATGAGAATCGAGTTGCTCAGACTACCAACTGGACAGTCGTAAAAGTAGTGACAGTTGAATGTTGGCCAACTTTGTGCTGGCAGTTGGTTGTTAGATCCTAGCAAAACATAGAACTGCACGTGCAAGTGCTTTACCTTGGCTGTACCAACAGGTGTCTTTATTGCCATATCAGTCAACAAGATTTAACATATATGCAATCTGATTATTATTTGTTGAAATTTCATTTACAACTACACCTTTTCCTCTCTCACTAACCACTAATCCTCTGTCCTGGACAGACAGCCCAGATAGCTGATATGTGTGCCCAGGACAGTGTGCTTGAACCTTAATTGGATATAAGCACGAAAATAAGTTGAAATGAATGAAGGATCAGTCCACAAGACAAGTGTGTCCCCTTGCTGTTTCCATCAATATATATATATATATATATATATATATATATATATATATATATATATATATACTCTTCAAAAGAAGAAACGCAAAACCACATTGTCGTAACATTTGGAGAATTGATTTAATTATTGAATGGTGAGTCCGATAATTACCAAATGTTGCAGGATTGTTCACAATTCACTCTAGTCCATTGTGAGTAAGTGATAGGACACACCACCAAGGTCAAGGTCATCTGGAGTCAATACCGGGTGTGGCCTCCGCGTGTGTTGACAACTGCCTGGCACCGCCTGCCCATTGAAGCAACCAGAGTACGGATGACGTCCCGGGGGATGGTGGCCCACTCGGCCTGCAAGGCTGCCGCCAGCTCAGGCAGGGTCTGGGGCTGTGGTTGTCGCTGTCGGAGGCGTCGGTCCAACTCGTCCCATAGATGCTCAATTGGGTTCAAATCCGGTGATATCGATGGCCAAGGAAGGACATTAATGTTGTTGTTCTGTAGGAAAGCCGTTGTGAGACGTGCTGTGTGAGGCCTGGCGTTGTCATGTTGGAACACTGCGTTGGCGTTGGCCATAACTGGAACGATGTGTGGCCGGAGGATCTGGTCAATGTAGCCCTGTGCATTCAGGTTGCCCTGCACGTGGACCAGGTCAGTTCTGCCAGTGTGTGAGA
This sequence comes from Gigantopelta aegis, assembly GCF_016097555.1. Classification (NCBI taxonomy): domain Eukaryota; kingdom Metazoa; phylum Mollusca; class Gastropoda; order Neomphalida; family Peltospiridae; genus Gigantopelta; species Gigantopelta aegis. The sequence goes on from NC_054702.1 coordinate 116,254,841, forward strand.
TGGCTGCCCACACCATGACACTACCCCCGCCGAATCTGTCCACTTCCTGCACGCAGTTTGCCGCATAACGTTCACCACGACGCCTATACACGCGACATCTTCCATCATGACGTCGGAGCAGAAATCGGGACTCGTCACTGAACCACACCTGTCTCCATCGCAGTTGAGGCCATTGTCGATGAATCTGGCACCACTGCAGTCGGAGTCGACGGTGTTGTGGTGTTAAGATGACACCTCGAACTGGACGTCTGGCACGAATTCCTACCTCACGTAGGCGGTTCCGTACGGTCTGGTCGGATATCCTGCGCAAACCTGGTATCGCTGCGGCTGTGGAGGTGGCAGTAGTCAATCGTTCCCGAAGGTGGCGTACCCGGATGTAGCGGTCCTGCCCGGGGGTAGTGACCCGTGGTCGACCGGATCTAGGGAGGTCACGTGTTGATCCATGTTGCTGGTAACGGTCCCACAGTCTGGAGATGGTGCTTGGGGACACATGGAATGCCCTGGCAACGGCCGTTCTGGATTCGCCTGCGTCTAGTCGGCCGATGGCATTGTTTCTCTGCGGTTCACTGAGACGTGGCATGTCCTGGATTGTCAACTGTCGGCCAGATACAGAGGCCAGGCAAGCGAACACCCTGCACTTTTATACTGTCGGTGTTCATGTTGCACGTGCAGACAACGCACGTGCAGTGGTGACATGGTTTGCACGTGGCTGCGTTTTTGCGAATATTCACATTTTGGAACTTTATTGTACAGTAGCTGCGTTTTATCGAATGTAACCGTGGGAATGTGTTTGGGACATGCAATGACCTTATATTCACAAAGCATGAACCGGTAGGAAACATAAAATCGGAGTTATAACCCATATGTACCCTTTTGCGTTTCTTTTTTTGAAGTATATATATATATATATATATATATATATATATATATATATATATATACCATGTACACTTGTCAGGTTCAGTCAGGTTGGAGTATAATCACATGCTGTACTTTCTGTTGTGAGGACTGACAGGTACACAATTCAAGTGATTTATTTCTGTGGCACAACCTTAGTGTCCCATTTCATGGTCCTCAGTACAACAATAGTTGTATTTTCCTATTTTCAATATGAATCCTTGTTGACATTGTACTTGATCACAATCAGTACTGTATGAAAGCAGGGACATACAGATGGATGGACTGACCTATAATTATATTACACTGTACACAAGGCTGACAAGTAATATGCAGCCTTGTGCTGTAATCCAATAATGCTGACAATAGATCTGTCTCACAGAAATTTATTTAATGCGGCAAATTGTAGAGTACACTAAATTTCCAATTTCTCATGCAGCACTTCAGAGGGAATAGTTGCAGTGGTGGATTTATCCAATAAACAATACATGTCGTAAACTGACTAGGGAAATGCAAATGATTCTCAATCGGTTCTTTATGCCTGGCTTACTCCAAGCGACTAGACTTCAATCAAAATAAAATACACGGCATGTAGCACTAGATTTCCCTTGACTTGGTCATGGTATTGTTTCCTCACTCTAACATGAGAGATCTCCCTTTAGTTAGTCATAGTATGATTTTCTTTCTCTAACATGAAAGATTTCCCCTGACTTGGTCATAGTAATATTTTGTCTCTCTAACATGTGAGGTTTCCCTCAACTTGGTCATAGTATTGTTTTCTATCTCTAACATAGAAAATTTCCCTCGACTTGGTCATAGTCAGTCCTTAAGGTTTGACGCGAGCAATTGCTCATGCTCACGTGTACTCACGTAAAAGTATTTCCACGTGGGTGAAAAACTGCTTGCCTCGTCACACACCGATATCATTAATATATTTACTCAAAATTACTGTGAATTGTTAAACTGGGAGCAATTGCTCTCCTACATAATGTCAGGAGAGCAGTTTCTTGCTCACCATCGATTTTCAAACCATAAGCACTGCACAGTACTATTTTCTCTGTGTCTAACATGAGAGATTTCCTGTAATTTGGTCATAGTATTGTTTTCTCATTCTAAACATGAGAGAGTTCCCATAACTTGGTCATGGTATTGTTTTCCCACTCTTAACATGAGAGATTTCCCATAACTTGGTCATGGTATTGTTTTCTCATTCTTAACATGAGATATTTTTCGTAACTTGGTAACTCTACTCTTAACAAGACAGATTTCCTTCAACTTGGTCATAGTACTATTTTTCTAACAAGACAGATTTCCCTCAACTTGGTCATAGTACTATTTTCTACTCTAACAAGACAGATTTCCCTCAACTTAAAAATTGGTCATAGTACTATTTTCTACTCTAACAAGACAGATTTCCTTCAACTTGGTCATAGTACTATTTTCTACTCTAACAAGACAGATTTCCCTCAACTTGGTCATAGTACTATTTTCTACTCTAACAAGACAGATTTCCCTCGACATGGACATAGTACTATATGGGAGATTATTTCTGATTCTAAAATATCTAGCACAATCTAATAAGTCATGTTCCATGGAATTCATTAATTTTAGATGAATTTCCAAAATCTATAAAACTTACAATAAAAGGTAAGCCCACTCATCTGTTATGGAATAGGTAGTCAATTTTATTTTAATTTGGTGAAACAATTTCATGTAATAATTCATATTTTTCTGGAAAATAACTGGATTTCAACAATTTTTTAAGTTTAAAAGAACATTTGGCACACCCAGACCTTGTCTTGTGACAGACGTTGTCACATTTAATTTAACTCTTGGTGAACATTATCGTTTTAATGCATTAGTTATCTTGGTCATGTGGCCGGAATAACTGAAATAAAGTCAGTCTTGTAATGGCTTGATAGCAATGTGCTAACAGACAATCCTTTCCTTTCTGTCTTTGATATTTGAACCCAGGTTCTAACAGACAGCTCTACCTGCCTGTATCACCAGTAATGTGTTTTCTTTGTCTTTGATATTTGAACCCAGGTTCTAACAGACAGCTCTACCAGCTTGTATCACCAGTAATGTGTTTTCTTTGTCTTTGATATTTGAACCCAGGTTCAAACAGACAGCTCTACCTGCCTGTATCACCAGTAATGTGTTTTCTTTGTCTTTGATATTTGAACCCAGGTTCTAACAGACAGCTATACCTGCCTGTATCACCAGTAATGTGTTTTCTTTCTGTCTAAACCCGGGTTCTAACAGACAGCTCTACCTGCCTGTATCACCAATTATATGTTTTCTTTCTGTCTTTGATATTTGAACCCAGGTTCTAACAGACAGCTCTACCTGCCTGTATCACCAGTTATGTATTTTCTTTCTCTCTTTGATATTTGAACCCAGGTTCTAACAGACAGCTCTACCTGCCTGTATCACCAGTTATGTATTTTCTTTCTCTCTTTGATATTTGAATCTGGGTCCTAACAGACAGATCTACCTGCCTGTATCACCAGTTATGTGTTTTCTTTCTGTCTAAACCCGGGTTCTAACAGACAGCTCTACCTGCCGGTATCACCAGTAATGTGTTTTCTTTCTGTCTAAACCCGGGTTCTAACAGACAGCTCTACCTGCCTGTATCACCAATTATGTGTTTTCTGTCTTTGATATTTGAACCCAGGTTCTAACAGACAGCTTTACCTGCCTGTATCACCAGTAATGTTTTCTTTGTCTTTGATATTTGAACCCAGGTTCTAACAGACAGCTCTACCTGCTTGTATCACCAGTAATGTGTTTTCTTTGTCTTTGATATTTGACCCAGGTTCTAACAGACAGCTCTACCTGCTTGTATCACCAGTAATGTGTTTTCTTCGTCTTTGATATTTGAACGCAGGTTCTAACAGACAGCTCTACCTGCCTGTATCACCAGTAATGTGTTTTCTTTCTGTCTAAACCCGGGTTCTAACAGACAGCTCTACCTGCCTGTATCACCAATTATGTGTTTTCTTTGTCTTTGATATTTGAACCCAGGTTCTAACAGACAGCTCTACCTGCCTGTATCACCAGTAATGTGTTTTCTTTCCGTCTTTGATATTTGAACCCAGGTTCTAACAGATAGCTCTACCTGCCTGTATCACCAGTAATGTGTTTTCTTTCTGTCTAAACCCGGGTTCTAACAGACAGCTCTACCTGCCTATATCACCAATTATGTGTTTTCTTTGTCTTTGATATTTGAACCCAGGTTCTAACAGACAGCTCTACCTGCCTGTATCACCAGCAATATGTTTTCTTTCCGTCTTTGATATTTGAACCCAGGTTCTAACAGACAGCTCTACCTGCCTGTATCACCAATTATGTGTTTTCTTGGTCTTTGATATTTGAACCCAGGTTCTAACAGACAGCTCTACCTGCCTGTATCATCAGTAATGTGTTTTCTTTCTGTCTTTGATATTTAAACCCAGTTTCTAACAGACAGCTCTACCTGCCTGTATCACCAGTAATGTGTTTTCTTTCTGTCATTGATATTTCAACCCAGGTTCTAACAGACAGCTCTACCTGCCTGTATCACCAGTAATGTGTTTTCTTTCTGTCTTTGATATTTGAACCCAGGTTCTAACAGACAGCTCTACCTGCCTGTATCACCAGTAATGTGTTTTCTTTGTCTTTGATATTTGAACCCAGGTTCTAACAGACAGCTCTACCTGCCTGTATCATCAGTAATGTGTTTTTTTTCTGTCTAAACCCGGGTTCTAACAGACAGCTCTACCTGCCTGTATCACCAATTATGTGTTTTCTTTGTCTTTGATATTTGAACCCAGGTTCTAACAGACAGCTCTACCTGCCTGTATCACCAGTAATGTGTTTTCTTTCTGTCTTTGATATTTGAACCCAGGTTCTAACAGACAGCTCTACCTGCCTGTATCACCAGTAATGTGTTTTCTTTCTGTCTTTGATATTTGAACCCAGGTTCTAACAGACAGCTCTACCTGCCTGTATCACCAGTAATGTGTTTTCTTTGTCTTTGATATTTGAACCCAGGTTCTAACAGACAGCTCTACCTGCCTGTATCACCAGTAATGTGTTTTCTTTCTGTCTAAATCCGGGTTCTAACAGACAGCTCTACCTGCCTGTATCACCAATTATGTGTTTTCTTTGTCTTTGATATTTGAACCCAGGTTCTAACAGACAGCTCTACCTGCCTATATCACCAGTAATGTGTTTTCTTGGTCTTTGATATTTGAACCCAGGTTCTAACAGACAGCTCTACCTGCCTGTATCACCAGTAATGTGTTTTCTTTCTGTCTTTGATATTTGAACCCAGGTTCTAACAGACAGCTCTACCTGCCTGTATCACCAGTAATGTGTTTTCTTTCTGTCTTTGATATTTGAACCCAGGTTCTAACAGACAGCTCTACCTGCCTGTATCACCAGTAATGTGTTTTCTTTTTGTCTAAACCCGGGTTCTAACAGACAGCTCTACCTGCCTGTATCACCAATTATGTGTTTTCATTGTCTTTGATATTTGAACCCAGGTTCTAACAGACAGCTCTACCTGCCTGTATCACCAGTAATGTGTTTTCTTTCTGTCTAAACCCGGGTTCTAACAGGTTCTAACAGACAGCTCTACCTGCCTGTATCACCAGTAATGTGTTTTCTTTGTCTTTGATATTTGAACCCAGGTTCTAACAAACCGCTCTACCTGCCTGTATCACCAGTAATGTGTTTTCTTTGTCTTTGATATTTGAACTCAGGTTATAACAGACAGCTCTACCTGCCTGTATCACCAGTAATGTGTTTTCTTTCTGTTTTTGATATTTAAACCCAGGTTCTAACAGACAGCTCTACCTGCCTGTATCACCAGTTATGTGTTTTCTTTCTGTCTTTGATATTTGACTCCGGGTTCTAACAGACAGCTCTACCTGCCTTAATCACCAGTTATATGTTTTCTTTCTGTCTAAACCCGGGTTCTAATAGACAGCTCTACCTGTCTTATATCATTAACATGTTCACAATATGAAGTGCTAGTCTGCACGGTGCAGTAATATAAATAATGCAGACAAGACAAGTATTTAGTGCAAGAAATACACCCATTGTCTCAAATTTCCACATGTGCCTCTTTCTGCAGATGCCAAAACAGAACTCAATCTTACATGTAATCTACTCACAGGAAAATGAGGTGTCACATGCCATTTAAATGAACTACCAAATGTTTTTACGTTTAACTCTTAGTTTTGTAACAAATCACATAACAACTGTACGCTAAATAAAAGTATATTACTTATTTAGTATAGATAATAGTATTTTCACAAATTAATACTGTTACATAATTATTATTAGGATTTTTGTTACAAAATCTGACACTTTGTACTGCCAATAATTTAGAAACATAGACATTTATCTTATCTTCATATCTATTCTTTAGCTATATCATGACTGAATAATACATATAAAAACTCTTTATCGACTTTTAACTAACAAAATATTTGTCATACACAGATTGCTGTAACAATTAAAATTTTTGTCAAAGTTCAAAGTTCAATTATAACAGATAGTATTAAAGGTGCTGAAGGTCTTGAAAACAACTATTTCCGGGTGAAATTAACAGAATTCACAGCTGTATGCACTTCTGTACACTAGGCGCATAATTGTACAGATTAACAACTGCAAACAATTTTTAAATTTTATAAACTAAATTATGCTTACTGCAACAATAATTAGTAAACAGCAGATAGCTAAACAATAAAGTTTTGTTTTGTTTAACGACACCACTAGAGCAAATTGATTTATTGATTATCAGATATTGGATTTCAAACATTTGGTAATTTCGACATATAGTCTTAGAGAGGAAACCCACTACATTTTTCCATTAGTAGCATGGGATCTTTTATATGCACCATCCCACTGGCTAGGACGAGAAATAGCCTAAGGGGCCCACTAACAGGGATCAATCCCAGACCAACTGCATATCAAGCAATCACTTTACAACTGCGCTACATCCTGCCCTTTGTTACTGCAACAATTGTTAGTAAACAGCATGTGGTTAAACGATACTAGTATATTACAGTCAGTACGGTAATGAAGCCAAACCACTGCCTTTACGGCACGCATGGACAGATGAGCAATCACTGGCTTTGACGTCACCTATTCACAATAATGACAATAATTGCCTTTAATAAAGCTAAACAGCATCTAAGCATGACATTTCCCACTATGCCTGTTCACATTAGAAGTTTAGGCTGTCAACAAGGAAATCAGGAAAACATGCTTCTTATCATTATCAAACATAAATCAATATATTCAAGTATATTGCATGAAAACTGTTTTCAAGCGTGTTTAGATATTTGAGGAAGACGTGGAATGACAGTAACTCTGTTACCATACTAATTGCAGCAGAATCTACCAACATGACATTAATAAGACATGACATTCCATACCAGTACCAGTTGTCATCGCTACCAGGCATAGCTCAACATCATCATATTAACTACAGGTTGCTATAAATAACCACATTTTGTCACAGCCAGTGGAAAAATAACACTTTCAAAACAAAATGTCAAAACTTTATCAGATAAATAATAATGTAATTACTTTACTGACTTAATAGCATCATCCGGTTTGTTTAGACTGAGATTTAACAGCCTGCATAAACAGACTACTATTTAAACATCATATGTTTCCAGAGTCACAGATTTACTTGTTACTGGCAGAACATATATGAGCACTTCGTTTGTGAACTGTAAGATGAAATGAAATGAATATTTGTTTAATGACACCTCAGCATGCTGTTAACAATGACCATTTAGTGTTTAATATTCAGTTATTTCAACTCTTGATCAGAAGATGAAGAACAAGAGTACCGGTGAGGTATATGATACACCTATCAGGAGTTTGATGGAAAACCATATTTATATTTATGAATATGTTATGGGTATGATTCAATTGTAATTTTGTGAAATTGCAATGGGATGGATGAACAGTTTGTTTTGGACCAACCACCATCCCAAGTTGTTCCAAAATGTGGTTTGATGGTCCTGTATGCATTTATATGCAAGATATGATGTGGACAAGGATTTACTGTTATGTGCAGAAGACAATGAAAAGTAGGTCACAGTGACCTAGTAATAGCATGCGACACACTGCCATCCCAAGTTGTTCTTACATGTGAGGTTTGGTGGTCCTGTATGCATCTGTATGCAAGTTATGGTCCAGACAAGGATTTACTGTTATGTGCAGTAGACCATGAAAAGTAGGTCACAGTGACCTACAAATAGTATGCGACACACCGCCATCCCAAGTGTTCCTACATGTGAGATTTGATGGGCCTGTATGCATCTGTATGCAAGATATGGTCCGGACAAGCATTTACTGTTATGTGCAGTAGACCGTGAAAAGTAGGTCAGTGATCTAGAAATAGTATACGACACCTTGCCATCCCAAGTTGTTCCTACATGTGAGGTTTCATGGTCCTGTATGCATGTCTATGCAAGATATGGTTCAGACAAGAAAAATTAACAGATGTACGGATGGACGGACGTATGGATGTACGGACAGATGGGCGTATAAAAAAGCCACTGCTGCAGATGAGGCTACCCTTCTAAAAGTCAGCAAAGGATCTACAACATGCACTGTCCCATAGACATGAGACATTGGTTGTGATGGGGGATCCCAATCCATTACAGGCACTTGATCATATGACCCATCGCACTTCTGGCAAGTTCTCTATCAGCTGAGCTTTATCCCACCCCTTGTAAGATGAATATGTGACAAACCTTACCACAGTACTCATATCTAGACAACCATGGGCAGAATTACTTGTAAGTTAATATGTGTTAAACGTTACCACAAGTCATATCTGAACAACCATGTGCACTATTATTGTAAGATAATGTGTGTTAAATGTTACCACAGTAATATTATCTAGACAACCATGTGCATTATTATTGTAAGACAATATGTGTTAAACGTTACCACAATAGTCATATCTGAACAACCATGTGCACTATTATTGTAAGATAATGTGTGGGTTTTTTATATATTTATACATGTATTTATATTTTTATATATATATATATATATATATATATATATATATGGGTGGGGGGGGTTTACACACACACACACACACACACATATATATATATATATATAAATATGTATAAATATATTTTTAAAAACATTGCTGCTCCCACAAAATGGGTGGCACATGCCCCCTTGTCCCCCCCCCCCCCCACCCCTTCCTACACCAGTGGGGTGTTAAACGTTATCACAGTAATATTATCTAGAAAGCATGTGCACTATTCTTGTAAGATATTATGTGTTAAACGTTACCACAGTAGTATTATCTAGACAACCATGGGCTCAACTGTCCCTGTTCTAAACCGTTATCGATTCTCAGTGGTCGTGATTGATGAAAATTACATTACATGAGGAAGCATGCGGGTGATCTGCTTAATTTGTTGTCCCTTCTTCATTCTCATTCATGTCAAATTTGAGAATGTGCTTAGAATATTAAAGAGTTTGCCCATGATTAACCTGTACATATGTTGAGAAAAAAATCTCATTTCATCTCAAGTGGCAAAACATCTTTGCTCTCAGTATTTTAATATTTAAAACATAATGACTAACACAATTTACAAAGAGGTAAATGTAACTTGATTTAGGCCTTTATGGTATAAATATACAAACAGAATTTTAAATGGTATCATAGACTGGGAGCTGTTATGAACAAGCCATGAAAAGGCCTGCATAAATCTGTACAAGTTGTCAACCTTTTACAATCTGGTGTACAAGTTGTCAACCTTTAACAATCTGGTTGGAACAGGTCTGCATAAATTTGAACAAGTTGTCAACCTTTAACAATCTGGTTTGAACAGGCCTGCATAAATTTGTACAAATTGTTACCTTCACTGTGATCAGATAATAACAGAGGACAATAAAAAAAAAAAAAAAAAGGTTTTATTTAACGACGCACTCAACACATTTTATTTACGGTTATATGGCATCAGACATATGGTTAAGGACCACACAGAGTTTTGAGAGGAAACCCGCTGTCGCCACTACATGGGCTACTCTTTCCGATTAGCAGCAAGGGATATTTTATTTGCGCTTCCCACAGGCAGGATAGCACAAACCATGGCCTTTGTTGAACCAGTTATGGATTACTGGTCGGTGCAAGTGGTTTACACCTACCCATTGAGCCTTGCGGAGCACTCACTCAGGGTTTGGAGTCGGTATCTGGATTAAAAACAGAGGACAATACTTCAAATTCTTAGGTAACCAGAAGTCAGTTCACATTGTTTTAAAGCTGCAAAACTGACATGCAAATTGAATCATAGTTCATATGAACTTACTTAATTATGAGTCGTGCTTGAACCTTTTTTGGATATAGGCATGTTAATAAAGTTAAATAAGAAGAAATAATTATAAGTATTTGATGCGTCTATATCCAATTAAGATTCAAGCACGCTGTTCTGGGGACACAAGTCAGCATCCAGGACTGTCTCTCCAGGACAGCAATGCATAAGAAATATTTTTCTCCAAGATAATAATAGTTAACGTTTTATTGTGTATAAAGAACAGTTTCCTTGATACTTGAAAACAGAATGTTTAACGAGGTACCATATAACCGATATGCATGATTTTAAAGCTACAAAACTGACATGTAAACTGAATCATGGTTCATGTGAAATATTGTTCTCCGAGATAATAATATTTACCTTCTGATGAAATACTGAGCACTGTTTAGATGCTCACCTGTTTCCGTTTTTGTGTTCAGGAGGTACTACATCATAAAAGTACCACGCTAAGCAGTCTTGAAATAACAACTTGATTCATGGCAGAACTGATCACATCAGGGAGGCAGAAACCATCATAATTATTATTCTACACCTGGTCAGTCTGCTCCAATGTTTTCTCTCTGCTTACTTTTTAAAGTAAAATGCTTACTTTTTAAAGTAAAATTCTATTTCATAAGTGCTGGGTGGACATGTGTTCATTCTGGAATAGGCATCACTACAGGTACTGGGTTTTTTTTCAAATTAGCATCCTACTAAATTGATATGGTTTGGAATTATTTTTACATGTACCGGTAGGTGCATTCTTCATCTGTTGTTGTTTGGATTTGTTTGCATATTAGCATCGTACTTGTAACTTAGAAATGAAAATGTTTCGAGACTGTTTTACTTGCATTTTTCATCGGGTGAATTGTACAAGTGTATTGTACATCTGTTATTTGGATTACCTTTTTTGACACTCAATAGCCAATGTGTATTTTTGTGCTCGGGTGTTGTTAAACATTAATTATTTGTTCATTTATTAATTAATTCTGTTGTTTGGAACACAGCATAACATGAAAGTAGAGAAAGAAATGTTTTATTTAACGACGCGCTCAACACATTTTATTTATGGTTATATGGCGTCAGACATATGGTTAAGGACCACACAGATTTTGAGAGGAAACCCGCTGTCGCCACAACATGGACTACTCTTTCCGATTAGCAGCAAGGGATCTTTTATTTGCACTTCCCACAGGCAGGATAGCACAAACCATGGCCTTTGTTGAACCAGTTATGGATCACTGGTCGGTGCAAGTGGTTTACACCTACCCATTGAGCCTCGCGGAGCACTCACTCAGGGTTTGGAGTCGGTATCTGGATTAAAAATCCTATGCCTGAACTGGGATCCGAACCCAGTACCTACCAGCCTGTAGACCGATGGCCTAACCACGATGCCACCGAGGCCGGTAAGGTGACAGTAGAGATGCTGTCTGAATGGTTGTCAATAAGGTTATCTTGTTTCGTTGTGTGTCAGGTATACAGTTTGGTGTCAGTAGGTAGAATCTTTCATGTATGAGCATTCTGTTGGATCAAGCGTACCTGGAACTGTGTTTTCAATCATAATCAGACCTGTCAACCCTCCCGGATTCCGCGGGAGTCTCCCGGTATTTGATCAAATCTCCTGTCACCTGTGCGGGAGACAGTTTCTCCTTTTAAATAACATTTTTGTAAGCATAAAAAAAATATCGATCCTCTTTTGTCAAAATAACATAAGGGAAGTAACTCTACCTTTTTTTTCTCATTCGGAAAATGTCGACTACTTTCGTTTTCTGAGAATGTAACAGGCCGAATTGTCCCGACTGTTTAACCTTTGCCGAAGTGAGAATTGTGGGATAGCCTATTTATATTGTTAAAAAAGCACATGGAGTTTATAAAATGACGTGTTATTATAATGTTTGTTGTCATCGTAATGGCTACGAAGCGTGTTGCCGCTAATTCAGTGTTGCATAAAAACAAACAAAAAACTATCCAATTTAGTTCTAAGGACACCTCTGAATTGTAAAATGTCTTCCCACTGGAATACATAATGCAACTATGACGAATCTGAACTGCCAGACTCCGAGTTGACAGCGATACACACGATGCATGTTAAAATCACATGTCACAGCAAGACAACGAAAAGACCAATTAGCTGTATAAACATACTTGTGTCAGTTAATTTTGTATGTTTGTGCAGTAAAATGTTGGTTATAAGGGTACTCTTCAAGAAATTATTTTTGTACAATTAAAAAATGTTGTGTTTGACATTGACATAAAGTTACTCACGGAAATGGGTATAATTCCGGTATATTTCACACGATGTCCGTAATGAGGATTTACTTACGATTAATGAAAATACAATATTTATTGCATCATTATAATGATTTTAAATAAGTACCACGCCACCGTTCCTCATTATTAAAAACTGAATATTAATTTATATAAATTTTGTCTTTGGTACAATGTACTTAGGTACACTAACCACAAATGATAATGTAACGCAACCTGTAAGGCTGTAAGTGTAATAATGACTAATTAAATTTTTTATTTCTTGTTCATGTTCTTAGACAGATAAATATTATACAGATAGTATTAAACAATGTTATCTCACAGGTTTCTGACATTATATAGTATTCATATAACTTATTGTAATATGTTTTTTTTTAAATCTTGCGATTTTGGGTTAAATTGTGTGAATTTAAAAAATCTCCTGCTTTTTGACAAAATCTCTGCTTTTTCAACACAACATCTCTGCTTTCTCTGACTAAAGGTTGACAGGGTCTGATCATAATATGCAACCCTTGTGCATAAAACATGGTTTTATATATAGTTTAATAGGCTCGCCTATGTTATACATTGTTCTTCCATATCTTGTCTTTAACTGTTCTTAAGTGCAAATTCTCTTAGGTATAGTACATGCCACACTGGCAAATAAAGCAGTTTAAATAATTAACAAGGGTTAGCGGAATGCTGAGACTAAGACTAATGGAATGAAGTCACAGATAGCGAAACAATGTTATCTCACAGTTCTTGGTGATAAGAAGCATCGTTCCATGTAAGTCTATAATGGCAGCTCTGACTAAAGCACAATAACAAGTCTTCAGTTGAGTTGGATAATGAAAACAGTGAAAACCTGTTGCCTAAAGGTTACCATGACCTCCTCATCCCACTCTTCACAACACAAGCTAGGGCTTTTAGGTTTTCCTGCCTCACACTGCCACCAGCGAGAAAAATTAGTTATCATATTAGTCATCACATACTGGCCAGACTTTGGTATAATAATGCCAAGTCTTTCGCTTTCCAGCTCTTTTATCAAACAGTATCAGATCTGGTAGACAGATCTATTATCAAAAGTCAGCAACAAATTCATCTAAATAGTGCTTTACGCAGTTCTATCACAAACATTAGCATACCCACAAATCATAACACCAATCATATCTGGAGAAATAACTATGGTTTATTGCTTACCAATTTGGTTAATAGATAATAGCAAGCTTAGACAATTATATTTATTTAAAGAATGAAAATAGTACAGTATGTGCCATTCCAATACTAAAATCTTTTTTCTTTTCTTTTTTAACAAGAACCCATTTCTTTTTAGGGGTCATAATGTATTTCTTAAGTTTTTTGTAAATATTTGTTTGCAAACTTAATTGTGTTCTTCATTTAAGGGTATTCATGCATGTGGTTCTTGTGCAGTTAAAAGACTGAACACTCATATCAAATATTATTGCCACTGTGGAGACAAATCATGAGTTAAATGTGACTCAAATTTCAAATGGCATTAACCATGCTTTGGAGCTATATTCATGGGAATCCAACGAACAATCAAATATGAAAGTCATCCATTAAAGGATTCATGCGTTAAAGGGAAGTAGAAAACCATCATTCGCATTATGCCTTATTGACAAGCCAAAAGTCTAAATTTGGAAATTAATAATAATTCCACTATCTGGTAATCGATAGCCACAGATGTCTGTGTAATAAGACACGTTTTATTTTATGCCAGTATTGAATGACTGATGGCTAGCTCGCTTGTGCAACCCGGGGAAGAGTCTGTGTTCATCTTGCAGAACAATTCATGGAAACATTTTGTAATATAATCACAAACTAATAACAAACTATTTCAAAAGAAATGTGTTACAAATAAAGCAATACTACAATTAAACCACAATTTGTAATGGATTTGTGTTGTGTTTTGCTGTTGTTGTTGTTAACCCTGGAACCATACTGACAAATATTAATTATGTCTAACATACAATAACTGTGTTACGTGTACTTCATCCAGAGTCACAGTCATGTAAGAGGAGAAACTTGCAGCTTCCACATAGATTAGCAGCAAGTAAGTTTTATATTTTAATAAAATTGATGTGTAAAGTATATTACTTTTGTTCATCATGGTTGCTTAATGGGTCATATACAAATGAAGTTTTTAACAAATAGCATTCCATCAAAACAGACTTTGGATTGAGAAGTGAAACATAATTTTGGTATACTGCAAAGTTCATCATGCAGATTCATTTCATTTTAATGAATTTTAGTGTAATAACAAAAAAAGGTTCAAGAAAGACTGGGCACACACCTCAGCTGTTTAAAGCCGCACGCCCTAGTTCCATCCAGCAAAAATAAATTATAATTTGGTTAATCTACAAACCTGTAACACACTTAGATCACGTTTTTATCAAATGGAGTGAAAAAGCAGGTTTTATATCGATAAATACCATGGGAATCCCCATGTCCCAATTGCTTGAAATAATTTTGAAAGTTAGTATTCTGATGTCACCGGTAGATGTCGCTCGAAGCACAATGCCTACGTCACGACAAATGTCACAGAGTGCGCACAAACTTGGGGTGCGTTCCTTTCACCTCTCCTGGACATGTTCCAACTGTTCTGTCCTGGTTGTATCCCCTCTCCAGATATCGTAAGACTTAGCAAAATTATTGGTTTTAAGGGTTTGTAACGTTTTGTATTGACATACTTACTTGTCTGAACTTTATTGTTACTGAAAATGTTCACGAACTGTGAAGAAAAATCTCACAAATGAACAACAAGCAAACGACAACAAATCGGATGTTGATTTCGCGAACCGTGCACGAGAAAACAAACCGAACCAAAATGATAAAGGTCACGTGGTATACCAACGTCTGTGACATTGAAATGGGAATATCCCCTCTAAAAATAGATTAGACCTTGTCTGCTCAACGGTTTTTTCTCAGAGGCCTGTGGCATTTTATGAAATACGAAAAATGCATTTTGTGGTATTACAAACACCAGGATTACCAGGATTACCAAAAAACACTTCAGGTGAATGGAAATGTATATTCTAAATAATAAACGGTAAGTAAAGTGCAATTTTGTTTGTGAAAAATGGGTTTAATAGCGAAAAACAACGGCGTAATGGTTAACAACTAGGGCGTGTTCCTTTAAGCTGTCTGTTTAGGACAGAGGATTAATAGTTAATTGTTAGTGAGAGAAAAGTCAATGCAGTGGTCCTAATTTCCCCATTGAGCTGCTAAAACATATACTAGATGGGTGGTAAGAACCAGCCTTGTGTGGTGATGGCTTAACTACTATGCCACCAAGGCCAGTCATTAAAGAAGCTAATCTGTATGACAAATTCATTAAATATTCAAAATCGTATGCTGCACAATGCAGATTCCAAAAGATGTGATGACTGTTTCTATGAATAACTGTCAAGTGTTTGTCAAAAGTCTGCCACTCCCTAGGAATATACAATACAGCATTGATGTCCTGCCTTTAGGATTACCAATCCCTTGACTGGACAGTTGTAATGGTTCGCACAATGATTCACACAAACAATGTCCAATAATAACGATTTTGTATAGCACTAATTTATTATATAGCTAATTCCTTTCATGCCTTGCTGTGTACTTTATAGATTTCAGAATGGCCAATGTTAGGGGTTTTTTCAATGGCAGTACCAGAAAGTAAGAACTATTGATAATAGAAATAGTTTCTTAAGGCTGAAACTGTGTAACTTTGCCATAAACAAAACATGTTAAATTCTCATAAGATGATTAAGTACTTTGAAGTCTCTTCTTGTTATTTGATATTCGAGTCCAAAATGGATAATGAAGTCAAAACTGCATATTATTGATTACTTACTACTAAATATGCTTTATTGGTTCTTCTTATAAAATGTATAAATAAAACTAGCAGAGAATATTGCTAAACTGTAATATGTGTAACTTATTAATTAAACCATAAAATAAAATAACAGTTATTTTATTGATTCTTGGCTACAGGTGTTTCTATGGTTGTACTGTTTGCAGCAATGTCACTTATCCTCAGAATAATTTCAATATCTAGTACCTTAGACCAACAACTGAACATTAATCCCTCTTTCCCCCATGCTAATCCTCATATTAGAAACATAATTTTATTATATCGAAATAAACTTATGAAAATTACTTGAGGAACCTTTGCTAAATTTGTAGTAATGTTTGCAATTTTGTCATACTTCTCACAAAAAGCAAATGGTAAAAGCAAACTGATACCAACTAAGAATGTGTTAGACAAAGAATTTGTAACTTGTCTGATACAGCTGTCTAAGTTTTATCCTGGCAGAGTATCACATGGAAGACAAATCATCATAGTGCAGTTAAACTATGTTCAACCTTAAACTAAACACATTACAAATTAACTAAATAATAATTAATTAGGATAAATGAGCAGAAAGTAACTTGTGCACTCATGGTAAATCATGGTAAATATAATCTTCTAAAACATAAAGTATTGAAAAGCTGACATGGCTCAAACAATTTGATGGCCTTTTTCTCCAGCTGTCTCGCGATGCGACTAGACGTGTTTACGTGCGCTCTCGACTTGCCCCCCAACCTGGGGGGACTGACAGCCAGCTTTGGCTCTTTGTTGGAGTTTCGGGTCACGTATACCGGGTCACGGGCGACCGTGACTTTGGTGTACGGGGACCCGCCTCCACAGAAGAGGAAAGGAGGGACTGGAAGAGGAAGGAGAAGGAAGAAACCCGTGCTAGGGACAGCCCAGGGGGGGACAAAGCTGGCGGCTCAACCGCTAGTGGCGGTCCCTTCTGTGACACCGCCCCCACCGAGTCCTCCGGAGAGGAAGCAACCGCCTGCGGACCCTGCACCCCCGGAACGGCCGTACACCACCCAGGACATCCAGATGTTCCAACGGACGAGTGTGCCACCACCTACCTCCACCTCCACCCCAAAGACGACGACTCCGGTGCAGCGGTCAACTATATCGACCGCTCCCGTCGAGTAGCCACATGGACTTGTTGTTCCGGCGACGAAAAGTAAGGCGACATCACCGACCACCCAGCCAGCCAAGACAAAGCCGCCGCCGGAAGCCGCTCCCCCTGCTGACGACGAATGGACCATTTCCATCAGTGGACTTCGCCGTCAACTCCATCAGTATATGCAGGGGGACACGCTCGACCCACACCTACTTCGGGGAGGATTTCTAAACACCAACTGGAAAACATTGGATGACGGCAGCAGTTATGAGCTCCACACTAAGATCTTCGGTGGAACTAAGGGAATAGTCGTCACGCACCGAAGGGACCGGACCTACAGGCAGTGCATCCTGTTTTGCAAGCTGGATAATAGATCGATCCACAGGATGCTCAAAGCGGTCTGTGGCCCCGACTATTCCCTGGTGATAAAGAACTTGCGCCAAATCAAGGAACAGCTGCCGTCACTCCGAGACACTCCAGGCTCCCCGAAGTAGAACAACCTTACCTAGGACAGGTATCCTCCTTTTTGGGCTTAGTTGGACTTTAAACATTTTTCGATCGAGCTTCAAAATTCTTATGTTTATTTTTTTATAAATAGTCCAACGCATTTTATTTTGGCGCCCGTTCAATTGCTCAAATCACCTTAAAACCTTTTCGGCCGAGCAGTCAAACTTATTTTTGGGTTTAAATACTTAGTCCGGACATGATGATAGGTGCAGTTATTCTCCGTAGACTTAGGTTTTCCTAGTTAAGACCCGAAGGAATCGAAATTCAGCCAGTCAGAACACGGCCCATTTTCGGTGTCTACTAGTCGGTCCGCGCAGTCACTGGACGCTACTAAATACTTATTCAAAATTCTGCCCACTTCAAACTCAATGCCCCCCCCCCTGTCCTGGACTTAGTCACTGGCAAAGGCCAGATATTATGCCCAGGACAGACATGCTTGAAACCTTAGGGGTATATGAGCATGTAAATAAATATTGGAATGGAATGGCCTTGACTGCCAACATGGTAATCAACAACGGATAATGTTTCCTATGAGTGTGTGTTTAGGGATTGATGGTACCCATAATCTGAATGACAAAACCATAATACCGTACATGGTCAGGGTCAGGCCTCTGCACAATGCAGAGGCGAATGGGCATGTGGCAAAATAGTGGTTGACTCTATCTATTGCCTTCTCAATAGGACAGCCACTCCCAAGGAGATCATGAATCACTGTCTTAACAGCGATGATATCAAGAGCATGTTTTTTTCTAGCTGGCAATGTTAACTGCAATTATGATTTAACTGCCCAATATCTGAATCAAATGTTGCTCTTTTTTATATACATTTTAGCATGTTTACCCTGCTGCTGTACCGTTGTGATGGAGAACTGCTTTGTGCTTTCAAAACAACAACCCTGAATGTGTATATTCTGTTATTGGTAGAATACTGAAAAATATGCAAATTATGTTGTTGCAATCCAAAAAGGTTTTTACAAACAATGCCAGATATAATGATTTCTTGGTCTTTGTTTATATCCAAATGGAAAAAACATTATAAGTAATCTACCTAACAGTGTACTGGATGGAGAATTGCAAGTGTAATAGTAATTCAATTAATATTCCAGAAAATCACAATGCAAACCCATTTATTTTGAAGAAATTTTTTTGTTGAAAATGTTGTTTTACAATACGGCAGCAGTCTGGCAGAGGATTTAATATAAAAAAAAAACTAATATAATTAAGCTGGCTGATTTAATTGTTGGTAAATGTTAATCATCAATATGCAGGTGTACACCAGTTCTGAGTTGATCTTGCTTCCTGGCCGAGATGTACAGTATTAATACTCTCAGCTATTTCAAACAATTTGCTCAGTTTCTACATATTAAATTGTCAATTTCATGGCATCGCCAATATCAATAGGTCATATTAGGGATCAAATAAGATATTTACAATAACAGTCAAGAGAAACACGCCTGGGGAAATAAGGAAGAAAATTACATTTGCTCAACAGAGTTTAACCATGTGATTCAACAATCAGAAATGAAAGGAATGTTAAAATGAGATCTCAGTAAAATATAATCTGAAGGACAAAACTATTATCATGATTAAAATCATATCTCTCTCCATAAAGTAGTCAAAAGGGTATGTTGTTAAGGTGAAGCGTTGTTGGGTGCTAGCTGATGTCTATTGTGGCACGATTCACACAACTGTAAATTATAGAAGCAAACTGAACAATACACTAGACATAACTATGGCTAGTTGATATCTAACATACTGCTGCTATGAAGTGATCTACAGTAGTAAATTATAAACTAACGCTAGTTCATGTCTAAACATATTGTTATTATGACTTCATCTAGTCATAAAGAACATCTGCTACAAAAAGTTTATTTTAAAAGTTTATTTTGTTTAACTACACCACTAGAACACATTGATTTATTAATCATCGGCTATTGGATGTCAAACATTTGGTAATTCTGACTTGTAGTCATCAGAGGAAACCAGCTACATTTTTCCATTAGCAGCAAGGAATCTTTTATATATGCGTCATCCCACAGACAGGACAGCACATACCATGGCCTTTGATATACCAGTCGTGGTGCACTGGCTGGAATGAGATCTGCTACAGTTACATCAATAGAAGAGATCTTGTATATATGCATTTGACATAGACCAGACAGCACATATCACAGTTTTTGATATATCAATATTGGGGCAATAGTATAGTTGGGAAGAAGAAAACATTAGATTCATCTATAAACAAGACTTTATTATAAAAACTGATGCAAAGTTATCAAAATAAAATTATAAAGGAATTTTAGCTAATAAGTGAATATTATGAGATGTGGCTGCTTAAGACTGGCAGAGCTCTTAAATAAGAAGTCTCGGGAGGTGAGCATATTTAGACAAAGCCAGATACATGGCCATAAATGATTAAGGTGCAAACACTGTTGAACATTAACAAAAGATATTTCTAAAAATAATAATAACACTTCATTAAAAAAACAATAGACAACTTGTGGTAAAAGTAATTTTCTAAAACACAAAATTAGTAAGTGTTGAAAAGTTTATATAGTTCAGACAGCTTTATATCCTTGCATCACCACCACATGTGACTACCCACAACTGAGTGTTTCTTTTCGGTAAGTAAGATAGATGATGTGTGTATGTGGTATTTATTTAAGGACACACCACTGTAAAACAAATACAATTATGTTGCTGCAATTCTAAACATGTATAAGTCGATGCCAAAAATACCAGACATGATGAATTTTTTTAGCGACCCAGAGAACATTTTGTTTACAACCACAATGTGAAAACAATCTGATCAATACTGCTAAAAGGAGACTGTGCATGTAATGGCTACATTCATTTTAATATATCACAGTCTTTGTGTAAAAAGCAAAAGCCCATATATTTTAAACAAATCTACTTGATCAAAATTGTTTACAGATACAGACGCAGAACTGTGTTAACATACCCATATCCCACAAGATGTTCGGGCACTTCTATCCCGAGTCTGGTTTCTGTGATGGCCAGTGGTCTGACTTGGAGCATATAATATTACAAGATTTATTTGTCACACAGATACCAGAAAAAAAGAATGAATAAAAGCTGCCCACCTTTTGTTAATTGTAGGAATTCACCAATATTAAAAAAAAGTTAAAGTTTGTTTTGTTTTTCGACACCACTAGAGCACATTTTTCCTAATGCAGACAGGAAAGCACATACCATGGTCTTTGACCAGTTGTGGTGCACTGGTTGGAACGAGTAGAAACCCAGTCAGTTCAATGGATCTACCGAGGTGATTCAATCATGCAATGCAAGCGAGCACTCAACCGACTAAGCTAAATCTCGCCCCGTCATCAATATTAAGTTAATCTTGCAGCACAGTTGCAATACGCTTAGCAGTTTCAAACAATTTGCTCAGTTTCCCCGTATTAAGTTGTCAATTTATTGGAATGGTCAACATCAAAGGGTGTTATTAGGGATCAAATAGACATTTACAATAGCCGTTCAGAGCAACTCACAAAGGGAAATGTGAAATAAAATTATATTTCCTTAATTATATAATGAAAATATTGCGACTTTCCCAGCAATTGATTGAAATTCCTTTCAAAGTAATTATACAGTTAAGTTAGAGTTTAGTGATACAGTGAAGAGTATTGCCGTGTATTAGCCGACTCCTTGTATAAGCCGACCTCTTAGTTTGACCCTAAATATCAAGTACAAAATCATCGGCCTCGTGTATAAGCCGAAGTCATCTTTTGTCCAGTTGTATATTGTATTGATTTCAATAATACTGACAACAAATAGACTTGTGCTTTTCTTTTTCACTGTATTTTTTTCCCCCTTTAATTATTACAGACACGGTAATCGTCATCGCAATGCTAACGTCTTCCATGCCGTGCAAAAATAATTTAGCACCGATAAATCATAACAGGAAAATAAACAATTTAAGCTGTAACAACATATCATTGCACATAAGTAATTAAATTATTCACTGGACAGCAAATAATAAACTCATTAAGGCATGTTTAATCCCTGTTTTCCCCTCCACACAGAAAAACGATTCTGTGGTCCATGGCTGTTGTTTACACAAAATTGTGTAATCCAATCAAATAAGAGTTTACAAAATGATATAGACAGAGGTGTCAAACAAAGATGGCGGAACACGTTTTTACCATTGAAATGACAATAAAACAAGTAATTTTTATTATTATTCATCAAACTATTAATGCATTAAAGTACAAAAAACTACATAATATTGCATGACGGGGTGAATTATTTATATTGTGCACAAATTATTGTTACATAAGCTGTGAAAGGCTCTAAGGGTCTGATCAAAATTTTAAAGTTGGGGTCGGGAGTGTTTTCGATCGGAATTTTATGAACCAATTTGTTGCCTCCGTGTATAAGCCGACTCTCTTCTTTTGGAAAGTATTTCTAGACTTCAAAAGTCGGCTAATACACGGCAATATACGGTAGTAAATGAAGATGGTCATGGATGTTTCCTATGAAATGTGGTTGTCAGGTCAGGTCATAGGGCTTAATGTGCACATTCAGAGCAAGCTGTTGTAGTGCACACCTGTCATAGGTGCAGGAGTTGACTTACGCCAGTTCCTTCGTCCAGGACGGGAAAGGTGTTGGGGTGGGTGTTAAAAGGGACCGCCCATGCTGGCAAATGCAAAAGAGCACCAACAGCCCGACGGTAGTGGATGTGGCTGTATAGATTGGCAGCTCTTAAATGAGAAGCCTCATGGCCTTGAACTGCATATCTTTAGATAAAGCCAGATACACGGTCATCATGTACCTTTCCATCTGCATGATGAGTTTGTTGTGTGAAAAACACATCAGACCATACATATGTATATAGCTTAAGGTTCTCTAGTTGTCCTGTTTATATGATCGATCAGGGCTAGAGATTACTCCATGTAATAGCTTGCCAATTTTCAACAACCAAATGATCACCAGTGCAACTACTGTGTCTTAAATACACAGATTTTCATAAATTTGATGTCACAAGTTTGATTCTTTTTTTTGAGTTTACCTATAACATTAATTAAGTAACATGTTAGTAACTAGTACACACACAACAAGAAACCCAATACCCCTATCTAAAACTGTCTGAATCTGTGTTTCCAATAGTAGTGTCGTGTTTTTTCTTGTTTGTACTAATTGGATAAATATATAAGTTTAATAAACTCTGCAGTATTAAAACTAAAGGTATGTGATATCAGGTTTAAAAAACTGTATTTCAGACACAGTACTTAACGATGTTTTAGTCATCTGAAATTTTCAAATTAACAATTTTTAACACTAAGCACACACTAGCCCAGACCCAGCATATAAACAGAATATGTCTAAGATAAATACCATGGCAGAATTTGGAAACTACAGAAGTGAAAATGAAGTTATATGTAGATAAACAATAATTAGGCAAAGTCTTTGAATATCATGTATGTGCTGTAAAACTAGCAAAATTACCACTCACATTTGAAATAATCAATAATGTAATGATTTGAGATGAAGTCATTTGTCTTATTACGGATCAATTATAAGTCTCGTGTATGTACAATTAATCCTCACAGAGGAAAAGTACGTACTGAAATTACAGTTTTGTCGTCCATGATTTCTGAAACGCATCATTATAATTGATCAGCTTGACGTTTACACATCAAATACCTTGCCCGTGTTATCACATATATTACAATTACCGCTGGTATTGACAAAATACACAACCAGTGTACACACCAGATTCAATTGTCTTCTTCAATTATTTTCTAAATTCTACACCATTATAGAATTCTTTTTGTATTAGGACTGGGAGTGGTATTGATGTTTACCAATCCCTCTTTTTTCATATAATAAATGAAAAAACATTCTTAAATCAGTGCTAATTAGCAAACACCATTAACGTTTTTACATCTTGAGACCACTGAACTGTGGTAGTTTAAACATTTTGAGAGTAAACGGGATAAGTTTCAGTATTAGATATTGGTATTAATGTAGAAATAAAAAGGTCTTGTTTACCTGATCCTTTTGTAATGATACTCGGCACTTCAAGCTGCACAAAAAAACTCTCCATCTTTTCGTATTCTTCATCATCTACAATTCGTATCCTGATGAACTGTCTGAAATTGGAAAAACAAACTATTCATCAATCAGTTACAATAGATTTAGACCAAAGTCAAGGCAATAGATGTAGTATCTAAAATATGTATGCCCAAAATAATCACACCCTATTATAAACAAGCATGATGACCACAGAAATGTTAGGCTTTAATTAAAATAATCACACCCTATTATAAACAAGCATGATGACCACAGAAATGTTAGGCTTTAATTAAAATAAAATAATTTGAAATGCATTTCTGAATATCCAAGGGCAGGACGTAGTCCAGTGGTAAAGCATACACTTAATGCACGGTCGGTCTGGGATCGATCCCATTCAGTAAGCCCATTGGGCTATTTCTTGTTCCCACCAGTGCACCACGACTGGTATATCAAAGGCCGTGGTATGTGCTATCCTGCCTGCCTGATCCCTTGCTACTAATGGAAAAATGTAGCAGGTTTTCTCTCTATGACTATGTCAAAATAACCAAATGTTTGACATCCAATAGCCAGTGATTAATTAATCACTGTGATCTAGTGGTGTCATTAAACAAAACAAACTCTTTTTTTCTGAATATCCACAACTTTTCTACAACTGTCTTCAGAATATTTAGACAAAAACCTAATGTGCCCAAATGAACCCTTGGTACACAATGTCATGTAGGTACAAAGAGAAAGTGTTATCTTTTTTCAACGTGTAAATCATTACCAGGAGAGCCACAGATTGACAAAAGGAAAGACCTGGTAGTACTGGTAAGTAACACATGCACACATGTACACAAACAATAAAACCCGTCTAATGAGATTACCCATTGGACCAAGCAAAATGTGCATGTTGTGGTTAATCCGGTTTAGAGAGGTTTTGACTGAAAAACATCCAGTTTTAAGGGAATCCCAGTATACCGATGGTCTAGTTTTGAGGGGTTTCACTGTATACTACAACTTACACATGTTGAAGCCTTGCATGCACATGTGCATGTGTGCACACCACATGCACTATGCAGTTTGATCATCAATTTTTAAGTACAGATTTCTAATTTCAGTTTGGACCAAGGGCAAACAAGGTAACCATATTTGAATGACAATGTGTGTGTGACCTCAGAAGCTTACAAGGTTCTACTTTCTACTTAAAGATTTGGTCTTGATAGGAAATATAAAATATTTATACCACATATTCACTGAAGGTTACATGATCAAAGAAAATCCTATTTTTATCAGAATGTTAATAAGCTATTTATGTGAGGCAAGTCCATGGGGGAATCGATTGAATTAAACCAGCTGCATAAAAAGTCCATTCTCAGATGGCATATGATAGTTAATATATACCAGTGGTATTCTGAATGGAGATTTGCCATTTCACATAGTCTTTATACACATTATATCACAAAATAGTAAGTTTAATTGTTCCAATGAACAAGAAAGTAAACCTGCGAAAATGCCAATTAAACCGTATGAAGTTCAGTTTTTAAAATCTAACTTGTATCTTTAAAGGTTAACTTAATATTAACGTAAAGTTAAAACCAGCCAGCCCCGGTGGTGTAGTGGTTGTTATCAGATTTGAGGCTGGTAGGGACTGGGTTCATATCCCACCTGAGGCAATGGGGGGTTTTTCATGCCAGTACTGGTTCCAACTTAGATTGAGCACACCGCCAGGCCACATACACCGAATTTTACCCATTTCACCGGTGTGAGTATGGATGATTACCCGGCATGCACTGCAGGTTCCGTGTACCCTGGGCTTGGGTGATATCGAGATAGCTGAACTGACAGCAAGACTGGAGCATGGCCTTGTTAAGTAGTCCCATACCAAAATGGAAATGCTGCAGCTTCACCATTAATCTCATCATCACTATGTTTGTAATGTCCAAACAAAATAAAGAAATGTGTTAAATGTTTGTGGCATTTTGAAAAAAGAAGAAATTAAAACCAGATAAAAAAAACATTTAAATAAGTTTTAGTCAAATATCAGGAGACGACATTATGTATATATTTTTTTTATCAAAGGTCACCTTTAACATTTGAAATTTTTTACTCATAATAAAAATCGGATCTGTAGACATGAAGTTTTTAAATAGTTATGGAACTATGTCTGATGGCATTTGATTTTTAAAATAAAAAGTAAGCAATAAATTGTATCAGTCAGTTATAAAATATACCTTTTTTTTTCTGTGTATTACACAAACATATAGAAAATATCTTACAGAATATATTTTTCTTTTCCTGTCAGTAGAATGCAAACTGACTTTTTGCAGTTGATTAAGGCCTATGGTCTCCACATGGATAATAATTTAAATTGTTCTCAATGGAAATAATGAAGCAGCATTGAAACATATTGATCCATGGCCTATCACATCACTGACATGTCTATGGCTTGACCCTAATTAAAGTCGGAGCTGTTTCCCCAGCACTGAAGGGGTATGGCAGCGATGAGAAAGCCGCCGAGTGGAGACCCTCCTGGGAGCGGCCATCTTCAATCAGTCTTACACACAGACATATTAAATAAAGTCTCATTGCTGCTCCTCTCACCAGGGACTGCACCAATGTTATGTGTGCTTTATTACAATATACACTGCCTATCACAGTATGATACACAATATATAGTGCCTATCACAGTGTGATACACAATATACACTGCCTATCACAGTGTCATACACAATATACAGTGCCTATCACAGTATGATACACTGCCTATCACAGTGTGATACACAATATATACTACTCAAAAGAATTTAAGGGTCAAAAATTTATAACCAAATAAGTTTCAGAGTGTATTAGATTGATGATGTAAACTACACCAAAAATTTAATTTATTGTTCCATATTTACAAAAACACACAAATAAACGTCACTGTATACAAGAAAGTCACATGACATGCTGTCAGAGTTGAAGGTTGTCAAACATGGATTTTACACATTAGAACATTCGTTTAATAGTGTGTGAATCCACCCCTGGCGCGAATACACTTGACACATTGTTGCCTCATGCTGTTGATCAGACGTCTGAAGAACTCTTGGGGAATGGCCTGCCACTCTGCCATAAGAAGTTGACCCAGATCATGAAGGTTGGCCGGAGGGGCATGGTTATCCCGAACTCTCCTGCCTAATTCGTCCCAGGCGTGCTCTATTGGGGCCAAGTCAGGCGAATATGCTGGCCAATCCATCCTGGCGATACCTTGTTGTCTGAGAAAGTCCGTTACCACCCTGGCGCGGTGGGGTCTGGCATTGTCATCCTGCAGAACTGCCCCGCCGCCAATCTGCTGAAGGCCTGGGAGAACCAGCGGCCGGATAATCTCATTCAGATAGCGGATTCCATTCAGATTGCCATCCACCACATAGAGGGGGGTCCTGTGGTGGATAGAGATGCCGCCCCACACCATGACGCTGCCACCACCGAACCGGTGACGTTGTCTAACGTTAACGTCAGCGAAGCGCTCCCCAGGACGTCTGTAGACACGAACCCGACTGTCGTTGAACTGGATACTAAACCTGGACTCATCAGTGAACATCACTCGACCCCACTGAACACGTTGCCACCGCAGATGAAGTGTGCACCAGTGACGTCTGGCCGTTCTGTGACGTGGTAGGAGTGGTGGTCGAACAGCCTGGCGACGGCAGCGTAGATTATTGGCTCTCAGACGATTGCGTATGGTTTGATCAGACACTCGAGTTCCAGTCGCAGTCTGCAGATTGTCACGTAATCGGCGTGCAGTGGTTGTGCGTTGACGTAGAGCCATATTGGTGATGTAGCGGTCCTCTCTATTTGTAGTGCTTCGGGGTCTTCCCGAACGTGGACGATTTCGAACAGAATTCGTTGCTTGGTACCGTTGCCACAGTCGGCCAACAACACTCTGACTGACACCAAGTCTCAGAGCAACATTTCTTTGCGTATTGCCATCCTGAAGCCAAGCAATAGCCCTTCCTCGATCTTCGATAGTCAGTTGACGTCGTACCATTGTCGAATTTGGAGTGTGCACCGTACACGAACGCAAGCTCCAATTATACGGAAATTCAGCATTGGGAACATGGAATACACATGCAAAGCGTGCAAATGAAGCGCTTTGTGAAAAAGCAAGTTATGGGCACTTAGCAGACCTTTCGCTTTCGCCCTAATTTACGTGCAAATGTAAGCATGTTTTCGCCATTAGAACTAGTCGACAGTGTCAATGACAGTGGATTTTAATTCATTTATGGGTTGCTTAGACCCACTTTTGTCAAAATGGAACAATACCATGCGTGACATTATGGTCTAGCTAATATAATTGACATTCAGAAAGTAATGTCGAAAATATCGTCTGACCCTTAAATTCTTTTGAGTAGTATATACTGCCTATCAGTGTGATACACAATATATACAGTGCCTATCACAGTGTGATGCACAATACAGTGCTCATCACAGTGTGATACACAAAAGACAGTGCCTATCAAAGTATGATACACTGCCTATCACAGTGTGATACACAATATATACTGCCTATTACAGTGTGATACACAATATATACAGTGCCTATCACAGTGTGATGCACAATACAGTGCTCATCACAGTGTGATACACAAAATACAGTGTCTATCACAGTGTCATACACAATATACAGTGCTGTATGATACACAATAAAACAACTACAAAACTAGGAACCATAATATATACTGCTTTAATACAATACACAATGCCTATCAGTTTGATAAACAATAAAACATGCATTAACAGCAACAAAACTTGGAACCATAATGCATTCTGTTTTAATACAATAAACAATGCTTATCACTGTTTGATAAACAATAAAACATGAACTAACAGCTATAAAATTTGGAACAGCAATGTAGTCTTCACAATTCCTATAGGAATTGAGCAATGCCGATATAAAAACTGTAGTAAATGTCAGCATTTGTTTTGCCAATTCATGTTATCATGGGAAGATACTATTATAGGCATCTAAAATACAAATATCAAGGCAAACTACTTTTGTCTCATCATTAAAGGTCATTAAAGGGACTGTCCTGAGTTTACAGCCATTGTAAGATGTTTCTGTCTAACAGAATCTTTTGGCGACTAATGTAACATATTAATATATGTTCTTGTGTAGAATGTCATTGTTTGTGTATCCAATGTGTTTGTGGTCATGTGTTTTTGTCTATAGCAATCACTTTTAATTTGACTTCATAATATATAATTTTTCATATGTACAGAAATATTGGAAGGCAAAATCTGGTTTTAGCTAATACGAACATATTAAGATGACAATAATTAATGCAAGCACAAGATAACTGTAGCCTTCCTGTGCTGTCTATAGGACTGCCACTCTCCATGAACTGGCTTCACAGAAAGAAGCTTGTTCATGATCAAAGTACGTCAATGATCTCACTAAGTTGATAAGACATCATGGTTCATGTCATATTTAAAGTCAACACATGAACTAGTCACCATGACATGGAGGACATCAAAGTGGAGATGGAGGCTGAATCTAAGTATGTTCTTTTTATATATCTGTTGAAGTTTCACCTTCATGTCATATTGTGCAGTCTTGTAATAATGTATCAGATGGGAAGATTGCAACGGACATCACTGTAGACTCGCACACATTTACAGCCATTATAAAGTTTAAAGCTATAGATTTGGGAAGCACAACATTTTGGTCTTCTCTCTTTGTTGCCAATAACATTTAAAATGGCCTTGCAACCGATGTTTTATTCACATATTACACAAACTTTATCTACAACAAAGTTGCTCACACCAAACATTTATGAAGTCTAATTAACAATTTCTATTGTTACCATTACTAATTAGTATGGAATCCCGATATTCCTAGTAACTCAGATATAGATATTCCTTCTTAATACTTAGTATGGAATCCTGATATTCCTAGTAATTCAGATATAGATATTCCTTCTTAATAATTAGTATGCAATCCTGATATTCCTAATACATCATATAGATATTCCTTCTTAATACAAATCAATTATATGTGTACAAGAACAATCAAATAACACTAATTATTTATAATTCTTAATGATTACTCCTAGATTAGACCTATCCTAACTGCAAGGATACCAACTGGTATGTTGTTTTATAAATGTTGTATTATATACAAGGAAATAGCAACCTAGTCTGTCTTACAGCTATTTAAGATTCAGGGTTATGCTGCGACATTTTGTCTGCATTTTAAAAACATGTTTATGTTCAGATAGAAACCTTCAAGACAATTTAAGATAATCTTAACTAATCTTCTGTGCTTCCTGATCATGCAGCCATTTGTAAGCACACAATTTTCTAACCAAACATTTTTCCAGTCAATTGATCAGAAGTGGCAAAATGGGTCTCAGTAATTCAATAGACATTATAAAATCAATAAAGGTAAGGAAATAATTGTGAAATAATCATCAAAGAATGATACCCTGGTTTCTATGTGGTGGTGTTCTTTGTGAATAAGCAGTGTGAAGTATGTCAATAAGTGTTTGTTTTCACTAGACTGAACGACATTCAGTGTAAGAGAGCACCAGGGTGACCAGTCTCCTGCATCGAGAAGCCAATCTCCTTGATCGTCATCCCCCACTTAAAACAGGAACCCAGCAAAGCCTTTGATAAATCGCTTGTGCAGCAATGGCTGTTACAGGAAATAACTCAATAAAGAGAATTCCACCAAACGGCAGTTAGACGAAATCTAAAGGAAAGACGTTCCGGTACAACATTTAAGCTTGATCCATGCCCCTAACAACACAACTTAGTTAAATTGTTATGCCATTTAAACATCAGATTCAGTCATCTTCAACACAATTACCAATATTCCATATTTCTCGTCAGTTAAAAATTGTGATTTAATAATATTGAAGAAAACAACTCTTGAACAACAAGTTGAAAATAATAATTATTATTCTGCACTGCAGCAGGTCAATAAGTGAAGTTATTGCCAGAAATAAAAGCAGAACAAACAAGCTCTTGTCAACTGATTAAGACCCAACATATCCGCTCAGAGCCAGATTTCCATCAATACGTCACCTGAGGATGTCTTGCTTATTGGAAAATGTCATACTGTCTGAACTCAAACATCAAAACAACACAGCAGAAGAAAATTGTCATTAATTTCTCTTGGTTGGCTCAGACTTTCATTATTGTCTCCTTCTTGGCTTCCCAGCTCAGGACAACGCTGATGGGTGGACGATGGAGACACAGCACCTGCTGCAACAATCTCTATTATTGTGCTGCAACAATCTCTGTTTTTGTGCTGCAACAATCTCTATTATTGTGCTGCAACAATCTCTATTATTGTCCTTTGTATGTAAACAACCAACAAACTTCAGCTTATAGGGATACTAAACTAGCAACAAAGATGGTCAGTCATGTACTTTTGGTGTCCAAACTGCTATGTTACATATGTGCTGTAATACCAACCAAACAGTAGAATCCTTGTCTTTTTCATCAAGTTATAGCCTAAAATATTACTTGTTTTAATTATTTTTAGTAACCATCTACAGCGTTCGAAATAAGCATTTCCATGTCTATTTGTCCTGACAAGTGAAAATCTGCTCGGACAAGCATGATTACCCCAATAGTTGTCCAGTGGGCAAGTAAAAATTTATAATACAGTTTCATTTTGAGGAATCAACAACATTGTCCTTACACTTTAATAAAATAGACAAGTCAAAATACTGGTGGACAAGTAGATTTCTGGGTGTACTAGTGGATAATTCTGCTTATTGATATCACTGATAGTATGTTAAACTATGTGCTGTATTTCTTAGTTTAAATGCAAAATATAATTTAAAATTACCAGAATTCAAAATAAGTTAGGCAATAAGACAAACTTCAATAGATCTCAATCAAACTTAAATTGAATAAACAATCTGCAAATGCATCACAAAATACAACCAAAATGTACTGTTACCAGAATTACATCTTTTAAACATAGGGGTGGGGAAAAAACCAAGTGGACATGAATTTTAAGCAACATTTAACCTGACTTTAAGCATGGCAGTCAGACAACTGGACACCTTGACAAAAAACACTGTTCCACTGACTCACATTTTTGCAATTCATGCTAGCCAAAAGTTAGAGATGCCAATGTTTAATCATATTATATATGAATGTTGTTAGGTAAAAGTTATTAAAATCTGATTCACAATTATTAACACTGACACAAGTATACAAACCATACATTGGGGTGGGGTAAAGCCACTAAAAACATTTTGATAAAATATTCCTGGAAAGATTGTTTTGCGTTTACTTTAAGCAGGTAAGGGGGTACCAAAAAGGTCTATGTTTAAAACATATGAAACTGTCGATAACTGTCAATAGTATGTATTATTTTTTGAAATAATTAAAACTGCTGTTTATGCTACACATCACATGCCAAAGAATAAGAAATACTGTTGAAAAAATTTGAGAATTTGACTATCAAATATATTCTTTGCTTGCCAAGTTCCAATTTAAAATTAATTGTGATACCAGTAATGTAAGTTGACAAGAAAATAAGCTTACTTAAAATTCATCAAGTAGATCACTGATTTTTATCACTAGAAAGAAACAAAACACATTTTCCTCCATACCACAAACTTACGCTTTGACATTTACATTAATCAATGGTTTTTGTCCAACTTTACTATGTTCAACTTGTATGAATTATTAATTCATGCAAAGTGAAATGTTTTTAAAACACTGTCTACTCATTGATCGAACACATTTGGAGCAGAAGGATTAGTAGAAGAAATCGAGATGTTCTAATAGTGAATTGAGCTATTCACAAGGGAAACTGTCACATGGAGTGTCCAATAAATAATGTACCCAGTCTAAACACAGAAAATGGTAGGAAGGGTTTTGATTTTATGTAACAAGCTGTAAAAGATAATTCATGACATTACTTACACACCACTAGAAAAGAAAAGAAAACAATGTTGAACAAATGTCCCAGTCTATTATACTGCCATTTAACTTCACTTTTTTACAAACGAGATAGAACATACCCAAATGTTTGATATACCAGTTGTGGTGAACTTTATAACTGAGCTAATTCTTGCTCTACTTTCTAGATGAATATAATTATTTATTACATTCCCAGTTTATCTTACTATAGTAATAATGGCCATTCTGACAGTACAATAACAACAATATTATTGAACATATACCATATGTGTTATACAAAATCTTGCAAACAGCCTTGATAGATGTGTGTCCAGGACAAAATGATGAACAGACAATCTGATAGCTGTGCAAGAACTGAAATGAATAGAAATTAGGTGATCACTTTTGAATGTGACATGCAGTTTTGCTTATAACAAATGGCATGTGCTATTATGTTTGTGGGATGGTGCATATAAAAGATCCCTTGCTACTAATGGAAAAATGTAGTGGGTTTTCTCTAAAAGACTGCAAATGTCAAAATTACCAAATGTTTGACATCCAATAGCCAATAATTAATAAATCCATGAGTTCTAGTGTTATTATAATGTTACAATACAAAGTTTAATATTTAGGTATCCTCTGTTATTATGTTCTCAGGGTTGACTGACATGCTTAGTTGAATTTAAGCATATATAGCAAGCTGATTTTTATGTCATACAGTGTATTATATGATGAAAGCTCATCCACACTTAAATTGTGGACCGAACTACACACACAAAAATGAAAGAAGATATAAAGTGCCAGTCTTGCTCAGCTATTTTTTTCCCGAACCACCAACAGCACCATTTAACTTACGAAAGCTGGGCAAAGTGCCTACATTCATCAAGTGTTGACATGAGTGGTATCAAGACAGGTAATGAGTACCAGTAGCTGCCCCCAGAATTGTCTGTTGTGAGCACACACTGATAACCATTGTAACAATGTATGTATCACAGTTTATTAACAAAAATCATAACATGTAGCCAAGCTTAATGGAAAATCACAGGACAAGATAAAATGTAATCTGCAATGTCTGTAAAGATATTAAAATCTCATTTGTTATTAAATAAAAATCCCATTTGTTATAAATTAGCGATCTTCCTGCTAAAATCTTGGATCTATTGTTGGTTTTCCTAGACTCTACTAATGGGTACACTTGGCATAGTCACAACACCATTTCTGGCATTCAGC
Source organism: Gigantopelta aegis (assembly GCF_016097555.1). Classification (NCBI taxonomy): domain Eukaryota; kingdom Metazoa; phylum Mollusca; class Gastropoda; order Neomphalida; family Peltospiridae; genus Gigantopelta; species Gigantopelta aegis. The sequence goes on from NC_054702.1 coordinate 116,288,948, forward strand.
AGTCAGTTCTAATAAAAGACTTGTTCAATACTGACATGGGAAGCAGACAACACTGCAACACGAATGTTAGCCAAGAACAGTTTTGGTAAAATAATGCATTCTTGCATGAATATTTCCCCAACAGACTACATTCATATTTGTCCCACACATAATTCATAGCGTGTATTCTATTACAGTGGGAATACCACAGGGATATTGTTAAATTTGCAGCAGTGAACGTGAATATAATGCAGCAATGATTGCAGGTCAACACACACAATGTACCAGTGGCTGTAATCATGTTTTGTGCAGGTAGAGAAAGCTCAGTGAGCATAAAGAAACGAGGCAATAGGCAATAATCTATCGCACATCAGTGTGGCAGCACTTCAACTGTTTACCTCTCTTGACACCTGCTGTGCCAACATGCAGACACAAGTTTACTTTCCTAAATGATATGATTAGTATGTTCTGCAAGACTTCCCACACAGCTATACTCCAGTCATTTCACAACTTGTAAAAAAACCCACCACAAAATCACACACATATCAGTACCTATACTATACTGTACACTTGTGACATTCCAGTGACTGACTATAAATGAAAAGTTATTGGTGGTGCCAGCAATGTAATGACCTGGTATGAAATCCATAATCAGTTGTCATGGTAAATATTAACTGCATAATTATTCCCACTTTCTATTTAAAATCTGCTGGGGTTTCAGTTTGTTTTAATGTGTATTTAAGAAAATAGATATTGGATAGGCATTAAAAATAAATTTAGTTAACATTTTTGGAATCTTATCTCGGTGAACACAATGATATCTAATATCTTTTTTTTTTTTTTTTTTTTTTTACATAACATTTTAATAAAATGTGCAATTGAAAACTGATTTGTTGCTGCAGACTAATTACAAGTAATGATTGATGATAAAGTTGAAACCAATTCCTAACACTACTATCGACATACATGCCAAGCCGAAGCCGTGCGAAGATCTATGAAATTGATATGGAGATATATGAAATTGATTCAGTGTGATAAAGGGTTATGTTCTCCATCTGATCATGCACCTCACAGCAGGGGACTGCTAAACACTGTGAAGTGCCACTGCATATAGGGTCCCTTGTGAGGCGTTTGTTAAACTTTATCTATTCCATGCAGACAATAACTTACATTCAAAACAGTGATGGATCTTGCTGATCATTCATGAAGTCACTCAGTGCAAATATAAGATTTATCACTTTTGAAAAACTTCATAAAAAATGTCAGTATAGGATCGATTCCCATTGGTGAGCATTGAGCAATTTCTTGTTTCAGCCAGTGCTCCACAACTAGTATGTTTTCTGTCCTGTCTGTGGGATGCTTCATATAAATGATCCCTTGCTGCTAACTGAAGAGAGTTGCCCATTGTATGGCAACAGTGGGATTCCTCTCTCATTATCTGCGTGGTTCTCAACCATATGCCAGAAACCTTAAATAAAACATTCTTTCTTATTCGAAATAAAATATTTCTGATCTTTTAAAATAACAAATGTTTCAGGCTATATTCTCTTATTTATAATTTTAAAAGTTAATTTGTAAACCATATTGTTTGGGTTTTCTAATGTATGTAATGCCTCAGATTATGGATAACTATATTTTTTAAAAAGGTAAAATAATACATGTTAGTTGAATTTATAATTTACCTATAATTGTCACTTTTTTATATATAATGTTGAATATTTTAAACAGAAAATTGGAATCATTTTAAGAAGTTAATATGCAGTTTCAGAAAGCAATTAATAACTCAAAACAACATAATTGTTATGTGGGTTTGAACACTGACATGTTTGATATTTTAAGGCAACATTAATATTGCTTTGTTCAAAATGGTTTTATTCAAGACTGCAGTCAGGGGTGCACAAATGTGAAATTGTGATAGTTGCCCGGTGGGCAATCAGTAGCTGAAGTTTGGTTGCCCAACATTATCTCTTGGTTGCCCACATATTTCATAAAACATTTTATGAATATAATTTTGAACTGTCTTTAAAATGAAACTGAAATTTAAAATGTTTTTATTATTATCATTACTTATCAGTTTAGTTTTATTTCTTTTTTAACATTATTTATCTACAGGTCATCTTCACTTAGGCTGAAAAAAAGTTTGTTTTGTTTAACGACACCACTGGAGCACACTGATTAATTAATCATCGGCTACTGGATGTCAAACATTTAGTAATTCTGACTCGTAGTCATCAGAGGAAACCCGCTACATTTTTCCTAATGCAGAAAGGGATCTTTTATATGCACTTTCCCACAGACAGGAAGGCATATACCACAGCCTTTGTCCGGTTGTTGTGCACTGGTTGGAACGAGAAACAACCCAATCAGCTGAATGGATCCACAGAGGTGGTTCGATTTCGCTTGGGCTGTCAGTCATAATACTTGATGTACTCAGGGCTCATCCACGATTAAAAATACCTGTTGCCAAAAGAATTGCCAAATGGGATTTTTATTTGCCATAATGAAAATGTTTTAGCCAAAATTGTTTTGTGTAGTACTGTATAGAGTATTTATATATGAATATGAGACTTGTATCTTTTTCAGCTAATTATGTACATCTGAATAACAAAATTATCCCCGATCAAAATCAAAGACAGCAATGGGGTTAGGGGCAGTTAATATATTACTTTGATTTTTCAGTGGATGAGGGGAGATATGCAGAGTTGGAAGCCAATGCCCTCTGCAAACACACCCAAAATTCTAAGGCCTATGGCATTAATAAAAATCTGAGAGCCAATACTCTTCTTTTTTTAAACAGTGCTCATTATTTCTGTAAAATAGCAATCTTTATTTTGGGATGAACTGCTTTTAATTGTATTTTAAAATAACCCATCTATTCCACACCCCAACAATTTCGTAATTTGCGCCATTTTGTTGATTTCCGCATCGTGTTAAATGCTTGTTGTTGATTTCAGCTTGTAAAATATGTAGCCTAAGAATGCTGACTTCACGTATGACAACTATTTATTTACGTCAAAAGGTTTTGATTAAAAAAATAATGAATTCAAATTTTACGGTCTTTTTAAAATCTAGCTAACTTTTGAGATGTCACCTCACAGTCAACAAATTTATATAATATTTTATCTAACAAATATCATGATTATTGTAAACTAATTGTATTCAGTGTACGTTTAACCGCAATTTGTATAAATACTGCATGTTCCTTTCCCGCGATCGCGAAATGCATGAGTGGAAAATTAACAAAGACAACGGAAATAAATAAACGAAACAGCAATTAAGAATTCATTAATGCAAACAACTATTTGGTGGTGGGGGTTTTTCTCACAAATTTACACATGATTTACTTGCGTGTTGTTTAATGTCTGCAACAATGTCTTTTGACATATGCAAGTCTCGGCTGACTGTCAAGCATGACCTATATGCACACTGAGAACAGCTAATGTCGCGAACTATGCGATTGGTTCCCGACGTGGACATTGGGTTTAACGTGAAGCGCATAAACCAATTTAGCGGACGTTTTTGTTTTGCTCGGTCTACCTGAACTCGGCCCTAGCCTACTTGTCTTTGGCCCTGAACTAGCATGTGTATTGAAACTGACACGCAATTTCGGTCCATTTTTATTACTTTGACTCAAAGACTTTACAGAGTTAAAATAACACGCTACAGATTTTTCAGACTTTTCTTGCATACATGTTGTCATTAAAATTAATAACTGTGATTATTAAAATAAGCAAACCTTGTTATGCTGAATTCTTGATGACACCGCTTCTCGTTACCAGTTGCGAGATCCCTGTTAATATTTGGTATTATTATTATATGTTAGGTGTCGGATAGATTATGTAACCGATTGTTCACATCGGAAGATAGAAAATGGCTTAGCCAAATTTTTAGCTCAGAACTGGATGCTTGTTGGTGTAGTTTGTGGCCTTTCACATGTCGTGTGCCCTTTGTTAATAGCCACCATTCTGAAACTTATCTGTCTGCATTGAACTCGTCAAAATCATGCACGGTGGACGCTGAGTGGATGGCAGCGTTAGGGTGGATATTTAATTTATATTGCCTGTCAGTCAAGTTATCAGTTTCGATACTTTTGAATTGCCCGTGACTGTCCGAGTGTCGGGAAGTTTTGTTTTTCATTTTACTTGTTTTATGATTTTCTTGGTTGCCCGCCGGGGCAACTGTTTGACAAAGAATGGTTGCCCGCAACATATTTTGGTTGTCCCGGGTGCGCGGACAACCGATTTGTGCACCCCTGTGCAATGGTACAATATTATAATATTTCAGGATTTAAGTTGTTTTAAACCTGACATGTTATGTTTTTATCTATAAATAATTAAAATTCCATAGAATTAAATGTCTCGCCTACTACATTTATTTGTATAAACCGCTTTGCTGTAAGCTGATTAGCTTATTTAAAAAACACTTTCTCTGTATACAGAGATTTTTCTGTAATGTGATATCCCTGATTCAAAGTTAGTTCTATTTATATATATTAGAAATTAAAACTTATTAACATTGAATTTTTAAAAATACAATGATATTAACACTCACCAATACAACTATATTAATACATAATTTTTATCTATTTATATTATGTTTTCCGAAAACAGAACACTTGTCTGTGAAATAAAATTAGTACCTACAAGATGATGGATAACTACCTGTAATCAAATATGTTTCTTAGTAAGGAACTCTGAAGTGTGTTTAACTAATACTATTATTGTCAGTTTTAAATTGACATGCAAATACCATGCAAATCAATTTGTAAATGGATGCACATTTTTGTATTATAAGATTGCTCATACTGCAAATGAAAAATAGTTGATATTTTGAACAGTTCCGATGACATGAACTAAGTAAGTACACAACAATTCAACAGAACAAGGAACTCTACAGGAGGAAAACTGATAGCACCACAAGGAATTCTACAGGAGAAGAACTGTTAGAACCACAAGGAATTCTACAGGAGAAGAACTGTTAGAACCACAAGGAACTCCACCCCCACCCCCATCCCCACCCCCACCCCCAAATCTGACTAAAGGACACGATTTATGACCATTGCTAATTTTAAACACAATCTTCTCACTAATAAGCTTGAAAATACATGGAGTTTTATGTAAATTGTGATTGTATTTAATTTAAGACCCATAAAGCCAAGGGAAAGTTGCATGCTGCAAGTCAATATATCAGAGCAGACGATCTTGGTTTGCATGATACACTGCACACCGGCAATCATCCTCCCATGTGAAGCTGGGATCACTCTGGCTGGCAGGACGGATGATGTTTCATGCTCATTAACTAAATATTATGATCTATTATCTAGTAATGAGGACAGTGTTTTCCAATCTTCCTGCAGAAACACACAGTACTTGGAACAACAGTATGTCAAGATGCTATATAGAGAGCCTTGTAAATGTATGTAGTTACATGTGTCCAAGGTTAAAACAAGCCACGTAAATTCGGCCCTATGAATTTTCATTTTCAATAAAGGCTATTTCAATTTTAGAAAGATTATTGAAATTCCAATTGCTTTTTTGGCTGAAAAGGAAAATGACTATGATTCAACTCTCTTGAAAAGTGACAATTTCAACCTACTGTACCAATAAGACATTTGACAATCTGTGATGTTAAGCTCATATGGCCAAGCAGAACATACACAGTAAGTCATGAGTGTGGCCATGTTGAAAAGGATTACCACATGAGCTAAACTTCACTTGAGCATTTCTGCCTGCCATTCAGTCAAATTTAGAGACCCAGTAAAACAAAATTTAAAATGCTAACAACCTTCAAGTATGTAACCATGAATAATATTTAGAGACTCATAAAGGTTCTAAACGATGACAGAATCTTCTACTTCTCAAGACAATCTTTTTGTTTTGTATTGATAAAGTTCAAAGGCAAGATATAGGTAGGTACTGGTATTATTTTTTATGTTTAGCTCCATTTCTCACAAATTATAAGTCCTAGACCTATAAAACTTGGTTTATATTTGCATTTATGAATGATCATCATAAGATATGTTTTTAAAAAATTGAACACTTTTTATTTCTTTTAAAGAACTAGATTAATCCTGAATGTATACGGCAACATATTTCTTTATTTACTGAATCAGTTTATGGTAGATCTATGAGACATATAATTCCTTGGAATTCTTTTAATGACTTGATGTTGAGTTATTTGAAAACTGTATCTAACAGTCTGACAAGATATTTCAAAAGAAGTGTCTCTGTCTTAAATACATTAGGTAGATAAATGAGTTTAGCTTGTGAAACGTATCTACTGAATTACCTCCACAAATGTTTAATTTAGTATAATTTTTAATAATGAAAACAAACTCCTCTAGAACCTAAACAGTAGTTGTACATAAATAGCCATAAAGCAGGGGAAAGTTGCTGAATGCAAACTTATCAGTACAAAAATTTATTATTTACTACAAACCCATTAAATGTTATTATATACAAACATCAATTACAACTTATTGCATGATACTCCTAGTATGAAGCTATTTCTCTGGAAAGCACATTACTGTTCATAAAAAAAAAAGTAATCATACTGCCTCTAAAACAAATTATTTTGACACCTCATTTATTTTCTTTAAAATAACCTTTAAAATGTCAACTAATCTTGAAATCTGTGAACTCCTGTAAAACGTGTATCAATAAATATATCTGGGTGGGATGTTTTTCAAACAAGCAGATTGTGTTTGCATGGAAAGGTCACAGTTATATAATAAATCAATCAAGGCTTCTTATAAGCTGACTAAATGCTTGTCTGCTAGGTAATACATATTAATATCTCTGTTTAAAACTATGAACAGGCACAATTAGACCCATACTCCATCACTGCCAAGAAACATGGACAAGCTCCAAAGTCAACACCACAGTAACATAGAACAGAAATAGCATGTTCTGATATAAACAAGCTAGTATATCATAATAACAATGCAATACATTGCACCTTGGTTCCGTGTGTTTTGGAGGTTAACAATTTGGCCAGCACATCTGAATCCGTGAGATTATCTATAAAAACATTTACAAGAAAAACATGACACACCAGTTGCACATTCTCTTTATAAATACAGACAGACATTTTGTCATTTCTAGCAGAACTGAGCTTATGTCAGATGAAGATATATAGGTAGTGTAGTATCTAGTGTAACACAGACTTACTGGGTATACTAATAACACATATGGCAAATTAGAGAGCAAGTCCATTTGGCCAAGACCAATGGAAGTTTTTTGAGGACCAGAAGGCAGGGGGAACAAGTCAAAGTTCAACAAGTGTGTTAATGTATTCACATCAGCACCCATTCAAAACAATGTAGTGTCAGTGGTTTTGTGTTTTCATAATAAAACATCTTTCATGAGTTGTGGATAAGTATGATAACCAATTAGTAACATGCAAAGTAAGGTATGGCCAGTTTGGTTAATGCTCAAGGCATTGCAGCATATGTCTAGCGCATTTCAGAAAATGTTTCGAGCATTGCCGTATTTTGCTGCATGGCCAGCGTCACTTAGAGATTGGGGTGGGATATTGTTCAGTGACAGAGCACTCACATGAGTTTACTGGATCAGTCACTCTGTATGAACTCGGGTTTTCCCCCCATCCCAACCAGTATCCCATGACTGGTACTGCCGTGTGTATAGGAAAGTGCATATAAAAGATCAGTAAGACTAGCCTTGTTTAGGGAAAGGCATTAATATAGGTTAATGTAAGTGATTGCCTGTTCACCAATCCCATTCCAAAAATTGGAAATAAATATGGTTTTTAAAAAAGTAGCCTGCATGATGATAGCATGTTTCCTCTATTTTTCTTTATTGACAAAATGTTAAAACACCAAATAGCCAGAGTTTAAAATTAAGCTCAAGTGTCATTAAACAAACATTCCTTTCTTTTTTCTCACCATCTAGAAACCAATTGTCAAAATAACCAAGTTACACACCAGATGGTCATTATGACATAGTTTAAAATGTGCAGCGGTGTCCCTAAAAGATACATTCCGTCCTCGAGACCATTTGTATACATTTTCACACCTATGCAACTTTGCAACACCAATATCAGTAGACTCAAACAGTACAGTTGATGATTAATACAACTGGGCACACTTGTCCAGACCGCAATATTGAAAACAACAGCATTGATTGATGCTTTCTCGTGTATGGAAGGCTTCTACTTTTCATCACATGTTCGATTCATTGGTGGAGCTGCATGCTGGCCTTTCAAGATACGTCTGTAACTCTTTGTTGACTCGACATTCTGGGGACAGTGATAAATTAGTTTAGTACCAGCACTTCTGGCATTTCTATCTCCTTATCATACCAGTAAATGTGTCAAGTAATCATCAATGTAATATCTGTGACAGATGTGGGTCATATTTGAAAATCACAAATGGTAGCACAAAATTCAAAATCACAAATGTTAGAACAAAATTCAAAATAAAATTGTTATTTAACTAAACAGGATATGAGAAATGAAATTAACTTTGTAGAAAATGTGCTCATGAAAGATGAAAGCTTGTGTTTGTACATGGGTTGAACTGATTAGTGTAAATTACATAACTTTGGATTGTAACAAAATCAAGGCAATACATAAAATACGATTGCCCAAAATAATCATACCCAAATTAAGTATAACCATGCTGACCTAAACATATTTCAACACAAAACTACTGAAATGTTAAGCTTTAATTAGATAAAATAATTTGATATACATTTCTGAATATCTACAACTCTTCAACTGCTGTTAATAAAATTACTGCACTATGACCTTGATGACCAGACAACAAAACCTGATAAGCCGAAATTAGTGAGCTCTAAAGCCCTGGTATTACGTCATGGTACACGGGCATAGGAAGATGCCAAAAAGTTGGGGGTGGGTGGGGGACCACACTTATATTTACACACTTTTACACTATTATAAAGCAAAATATCGGGGGCACATGCCCACCCCCCCCCCCCCCCCCCCCCCCCCCCCCCCCCCGCTTTCCTGCTGGGTAATTTTCAGGAGTCATCATGTTCCCAGATATGTAATTTTATACAATCAATGTGCTTATATCCAATAAGGTTCAAATGAGTTTATTCTGGATATAACTGTGAACATCGACAGAAATGCTTGTCTTCTGTTTATTCACAGTGAAACATGAAGCCGACGAGCTACCAAGCACCAGGCAAACACTACAGTAAGTGTAATACTGGCACCCACTCGGAGAGACCGATCACTAACTAAATGAATGATAATATTGATTAAACACCAGTCATGAACTTTACTACAGTTGAGTTATGTACTGGAGAACGTGCAAATGTGGATTCATGAAAAATAATTGACAAGCTCCGTAGGGGCAACTTTTAATTATTTTTCGCAAATCTGTGGTATCAAAAGCATTCTCCAACTTCATTCTTCACTAAATGTAAACTGGGAATGCAAACATACAGTAATAATATTATATTGATTTCTTTATTTTAATGATGAAATTAACTAAACATGCAAGGTATATTCACAAAAATAATAACTAAAAATGACAAAATGTTGTTATTTTTGCCTCGGCTGAATGGTTCATCCAGGAAATGTGTAGCAGTTGCTGTTTGGCATTAAGCATGATACTTACGCTGAATAATCTATCACTGACAAATTAGTATTTGACAATCTTTGTTGTTTTCTGTTAGAAACATTACCGTAACTGGTATGAGGTTTATAACGTTTAACGCATTCATTTAATGAAACAAATACATTATCCAATGGGCTAAGTTACTGTCAGATGTGTGCTTCAGTTCCAACCGGAATAGAGAAAACAATCAAATGACATTAAAACAAACAAATGAATTATTGCGGTTTCAAATTACCTGGACATCCTCAAGAAAAATGGAGCAATTCAAATGTTTTTTAAAACTTTTGTTTTGTTTAATGACACCACTAGAGCACATTGTTTTATTAATTATCGGTAATTGGATGTCAACATTTGCTAATTCTGACATACCGCAGTCTTAAAGAGGAAACCTGCTACATTTTTTTATTAGTACTAGCAAGGGATCTTTAATATGCACCATCCCACAGACAGGATAACACATACCACAACCTTTGATATACCAGTCGTGGTGCACTAGTATTATATACTACTAGCTGGCTAGAATGAGAAATAGCCCAATGGTCCCAATTGGTTCGAGACCGACCATTCATCAAGAAAGTGCTTTACCACTAGGCTATGTCCTGCCCAAATGCCTACCTACCCTAAATAATTTACCTAAAAAAATAGATCCGAGTCCACCTACAGTACTTTATCTGGCTTATGTAATTGGAACCACAAAAATTATTCTTTTTGGCCTATTTATGAGCATGAATCATGTGGCAACAGTTGTCGATTGTTAATTTACAGTTAACACAATACAGTGACATCACAGGAATGGATTATCCAAGCGTAATTATATAGGTTTGATCAAATACAAGTAGTTAGCCAACACAACAAGTTCACTCACTTTTCACACACAATTACACATCCTATATTAACTGCTTAATTTATAATGGTCAGTTCCATGGTTTCTCCTTTGATGGATGTAGGTCTTCCAATTTGGGAATATATTTAATATAACTATTTTCATTAACTTTAATAATTAGGGATTATCTTGAATCAATAATAAAAAAGGGACATTTATTTGATGACATCTAAACTCATTAATAGATTAAAATATATATATACCACAGAAGTCATCAAACTCGGTTCAGTACCATTTTGTCCACAAGTAATGGACATTTATCTAAACAAACATCATAAAATGTAACTCACACTGAAAACAGATATATTTTATTCATTGGAGTATTGTGAATAATGGAATACTCTTTTAACTTCTATTCCTAAACAATAATGAAACTTGGCCTTTGCCATTTTTGGATCCATCATTTCCCCTGACACTTAAAGAAACTGTCCCGAGTTTGTTGCAATGGTAAGATGTTTCCAACGAATGAAAATCTTTTAATGACTAATGTTACAGTTTGTTGTTTAGAATATCAGTGTCTGTATATTAAGTGTACTTCATGTCATTCTAAATGTCTGTATGTGTAGACCAAACTGGATATAGTCTCCCTATAATATTGTACATACCAAAAAGTATATATTAAGAAATGCAGTGATGGTTGACCTAATACAAAGACCAGGATGCTCAGAAAGACATTTAAAAAGTTTATTTTGTTTAACGACAACACTGGAGCGCATTGATTAATTAATCATCAGCTATTGAACGTCAAACATTTGGTAATTCTGACATATAGTCATCAGAGGAAACCCACTACATTTTTTCTAATGCAGCAAGGGATCTTTTATTTGTACTTTCCCACAGACAGGAAAGCACATACCACTGTCTTTGTCCAGTTGTGGTCCACTGATTGGAACAAAAAAACAAACCTATCAGTTGAATGGATCCACCAAGGTTGTTCGATCCTGCAATGCAAGCACCTCAAGCCAGCACTCAACTGACTGAGCTAAATCCTGTCTCCTTACATTTAATGTACAGCCAATGATGTTTTATGTAGAAAGATGCATTTAATATGCAAGTCAGCAACATCTTAGCATTAGCAAAAACTCAGCAGAGTCCTTTTAATGGCCAACCAGGGTTTAAGCTGAATGCCAAAAATTAACAACAACTTGATGAATTTGACCAGAAAATCTGTAGCCAAATTCAAATACTATTTAGCTAAACAGAATTATTTTTAAAAATAACAAATGACACACTGTTTTCAAATTGGCAAATTGGTAATGACATTTTCAATTTTAAATCATATTTGGCAAATTGGTAATGACATTTTCAATTTTAAATCATATTTGGCAATTTGGTAAATGACTGCCACCAATTAAAGGTCTTTCATGTTACAACCATACAATATGTTCAGTAATATTTCTATCAATATATATTTGCAGTCAGTTTCTGCACTGGCATATCATCATTATTACAACACCAAAAGAGAATTTAAAGTGGATTTATATTTTATTGACAAAACAATTTAATGTTCATATATGGTAACTATGGCAACCAAATCGACCCCTTGAGTGAAGCTTATTATTGCCTTGTGATTGACAATCGAACCAAACAACCTGTGGCTGAATATAATTCCTAATTGTTCTGAATACAAATGACCAGAGAGGAATATTTGTATTTTGGCAAGACTCAAAACTGATTGAAAGCAGGCAGTGAAACTGCTACTCAAAATGCACAATATTCTTTCTAACATCAACTTCACAAGCTTTGTTTTTCCATCTTATTTTGACAGGATTCCAGATATATGAAGAATTCTTTATTTTCAGGAGCAATAATATAAATGTTATGCTTTTATCCATGCTTATCTCAAGCCTTTCACATTGCTGTTAGGAAAGTTATACCATACATCATTTTGAGACCAATTTCTACAACTGCTTCTCAATTTCTGAGTCTTCTTCTTTGATTCATGAACAGTAAACCAATAGAATCTTCCTCGTTTTATTCATAAAAATAGAGAAATAAAAAGAAATCAAGTCAGGTACATCAGTTGCTATGAGGTGTAAGCAGTTAACATTATTACTTGCCTGCCATGAAATTTCCACTTGGATACACATTTTTCAAAATGGAAAACCTCACACCTGTTTAGTGAAAAGCAATGATGCTGTATGGTAAGAACTGAGTGAAGTATTTTGAATCATTCAGAGCACCTCAGCCAATTGTGGCTCTTATCTCAGCTTTTACAATGTGGAGCAATATTCTATGAATCTTTTTAACCTTCCGAGTACTGCAGGCGAGATATCTCACCCGACGTCACGTCAGTCGACATACTGTACACTGTATACAGTGCATTCCCCAATTCATATTTCCCGCCGTTTTGCACACGACACTCACCGAAAATGGAAATATAATAAAAGAAAAAAGTTTTTTTTTAAAAATGGTGGCTTTTGTTTTGATTTCAATTAAAAATACCTTGAAATTTTGAGTTCAAAAAGTGGTTTTCGGCAAGTATTTTCGCTTGACAACAATGGCGGCACGTCGCGGTCATTTTCAGGGATCAATAGCTGATTGTGACAGCTAATTTGATAATAAATTTGATCATTTTACCAACAACGAAAATTACCAAATATTGCAATATGAATTTAGTTCAGGTTTAAAAAAAAATTCTGGTCAGAAAACCACTGTTATCGGAAATAATGGACATAAATACTGGACAGCTGGCCACAAATGCCCGTAAGTAAACACAACTTTTTCGATTTCTTGCCTAATTTTAATCACCATTAGCTGATCTAAAAATAATAAAAATTACAAAAAAACCACGAAAATAATACTTATGATTCATATATGAACTTTATTTTATGTATTTATAAAACATTTAAGTGAATATATGTGAGTAAAAATTATAAACTTGTACCCACTCAACGTGGTTTTTGTTAAAAATTAATCCAGTAGTCTAAAGGTTAAACACCAGAAGGCTGTGTCACATATACAATGTAGACATTGAAAGTCCAGTAATCATTGGCAACTTTTAAAATACATATATGTTTTAACACCTGTGGTGTATCTGAGGTTCGATTCATCATTCTTCTGACATTCAGAATTAACTGTCCATTTCTCAACCTTTTTTAATGCAATATTGCTACAAAAGTTACCATTTTTGTAGCAATCATTTGTGCATTTAAAACAAAACAATAAATAAGAAAATTTTGGGTCTGGCAGGTTAAAATTAGGGTTGGTCTGGTAACTGGAAACAACCAGGGGTTTTGTTGTTTGTTTGATTTTGGGGATTTTTTTAGTTTTGTTAGGTGAACCTGTTTTAATGTTTTCTAGAAAGAATACCATGCACTGCAATATGATTGTGTGATCAGTATAATTTGGAACACGGAGTGTCTTGTAATTGTAATCTGAGCATCCATTAATAAGATGGCCATGCAAACCAGTTGAAAGAGTATACAGATAATCAGTAGAGATAACAGACACTGGTCAAAAGAACAGCACATGGGTATTTGTAACACATGTTTAACGGTTTTTATTACTGTGCATAAATCAGTCACGAGACATGGAAAGTAATTTAGCAGTGGCTATCAATTGAAAATAAAATGTAAACTATAGACACTGAGTTGAGAAATGATTGCAAGCATTACTACAAATATAGGTAAATAAATAAGTCAAACCTTTGATTTTTCATTTGTCACTTCAAAGGAACATTTTTGAAAAAAATGTGATTACAGACACAAATTTCAAAAGTGAAATTATGATTCATATATGGGTTTTAACAAGAATTACTATAAACTACCTACTATAAACTTATTTATAATCAATGATAATTTTATTCCAAGGATGTTCATCTCAGTGTATTTTAAAAATATATAAATATAAAAATTCAATTAAGTTTTTTCTATAATTAATGTTTTCACATTGTGATGACCATCAGTGGGTGTAACTATAAACCAAGTTCCATTGACCTAGGACCTAGAGTTTATGAGAAATTGAGCTAAACATAAAACTTTAACATTTAGTTACATGCAGAAGTTGACACCGTCACATCTGTCGTATAAGTATAATACCAATATTTCACGTTTTACATGTACTTTGTAAAGACGAGACAAAATGGTATATGATAAACTTATCTAGACAAATACATTTCATTTCCTGTTCATTAAATAACTACTTTGTTTCTTATCAGTGATCACAAGCTGTGATAACAGGTGACATAAATATTCTCTTTGATAAACAAAATATGATAAAGATGATCATTATAATATATTGTTATTGCTATTGATCATCATCATCACTTATATTGCTACTGCTGGTCATTCTAGTTTATTCCTCAGTAAATATTTTCTCTCCGATATCTCCAAGAGAGAAATGTAATAATGTATGGTAAGCATTGGTTTGGTCATCAGCATACTAAATGTGCACACAGCCCCATCAAGACAAACAGACATTCAATCAGCTCTCCTCAATAAAGGGGAGAAGTCAATAAACAATCATCTGATGGACATCAATGCAAGGGAACTTCTCCATAATCTGCGAAAATCTGGCAGCGAGATTGCTCGGCCAGCCTCATTAACAAAGAAATGCATTCAATCAATTAAATAAAGGTCCACTAACAGCATATGATTTATAATGAATTTGACAAATATATAATTAGCACAAAACCATCTCCAACTCAAAGCACTTTACACATATATACATTTTAGCATGTCTAAAGCACCACCAAGGATTTCAGAATATCATTAAAAGAATATTAATGATAAATTATGGGATATGTACGTTTTTGCCATGGTGAAATTTGAGTATAATGATTAGTTACTTAAAAAACTAGATTTATTAAGGTATGACCAATTTTCCAACAAATTAAAAACAGTTACAAATAATCACTCCATTCCCTTTTCATCTGAAGCACCAGCCTATGAAACGATAACACCACTAATTGGTGCAGAACCTTTTCTCACTAACAGATCAATACCCATGGCATTTCCAAACCACAATTAAAGTGACTTTTCTCTCAGGAATACGTTTTTCATAGATGCCACGTGTGTTGTTTTTTCCTCTTTTAATTTAGAGGTTTCTACAAAAAGTGAAAAATCAATCTCATTTTTTTCCTTTTTCTTTGGCACTAACTTTCAACATGTGTATGCTGGCAACAGGTTAATTTATACTCTATTACACAAAATGCACTTGATAAATTAATTGCCATTTTCAAACTTGTTTAAATGTAAAACAGATAAAAAAAAATTAACTGTTCCACAATACATGAATAAAGCTGTTTTTAACTAGAATTCTCTGTTCTGTCGAAACAGCTCAACAGTATGAGGAGGAGCACCTTGTACCAAGACACTATAATCATATGCACAGTCTAATATAGAATTATCATAGAATGGGGTGGGACGCAGCTCAGTGGAAAAGAGCTCAACAGTATGAGGAGGAGCACCTTGTACCAAGACACTATAATCATATGCACAGTCTAATATAGAATTATCATAGAATGGGGTGGGACGCAGCTCAGTGGAAAAGAGCTCAACAGTATGAGGAGGAGCACCTTGTACCAAGACAATATAATCATATGCACAGTCTAATATAGAATTATCATAGAATGGGGTGGGACGCAGCTCAGTGGAAATGAGCTCGCCTGATGCTTTGTTTTTCATTCCAGCCAGTGCACCACGATTGGTATTTCATATTCAAAGGCTGTGGTTAGTGCCATCCTACCTGTGGGAGGGTGCATATAAAAGATCTCTTGCTATTGATGGAAAAATGTACCTGGTTCCTTTTCTAATACTATGTGTTAAAATTTCCAAATATTTGACATGTAATAACCAAAGATTATTAAATCAATATGCTCTAGTGGTGTTTTTTATTAAAATAAACTTTAACTTTTGATCATAAATAGCAATCACAAGAACATTCTAACAGGACAACTATAATCATAAGCACAGAGATAAAGAGACATTGTCTTGCTTTGTGTAATATTAGTCACTTAGTGAAATTACTGCCCAGCAGGAAGATAAATACTGAATTACATTAGCGTCACCATAGAGATATGAAGCCATCACCTTCTTAATGAATTAATACTAGCTTATGTTGGTAATCTGACTTTTATTTTACTTCAGCCAATCAAATCTAAATGTCAAATATGTCATATTCAATATGTACTAAAAAGCAATGCAATAAAAGGGAAATTTCGACCAAGCTGTATTATATATACTACTCAAAAGAATTTAAGGGTCAGACGATATTTTCGACATTATTTTCTGAATGTCAATTATATTAGCTAGACCATAATGTCACGCATGGTATTGTTCCATTTTGACGAAAGTGGGTCTAAGTAACCCATAAATGAATTAAAATCCACTGTCATTGACACTGTCGACTAGTTCTAATGGCGAAAACATGCTTACATTTGCACGTAAATTAGGGCGAAAGCGAAAGGTCTGCTAAGTGCCCATAACTTGCTTTTTCACAAAGCGCTTCATTTGCACGCTTTGCACGTGTATTCCATGTTCCCAATGCTGAATTTCCGTATAATTGGAGCTTGTGTTCGTGTACGGTGCACACTCCAAATTCGACAATGGTACGACTTCAACTGACTATCGAAGATCAAGGAAGGGCTATTGCTTGGCTTCAGGATGGCAATACGCAAAGAAATGTTGCTCTGAGACTTGGTGTCAGTCAGAGTGTCGTTGGCCGACTGTGGCAACGGTACCAAGCAACGAATTCTGTTCGAATCGTCCACGTTCGGGAAGATCCCGAAGCACTACAAATAGAGAGGACCGCTACATCACCAATATGGCTCTACGTCAACGCACAACCACTGCACGCCGATTACGTGACAATCTGCGGACTGCGACTGGAACTCGAGTGTCTGATCAAACCATACGCAATCGTCTGAGAGCCAATAATCTACGCTGCCGTCGCCAGGCTGTTCGACCACCACTCCTACCACGTCACAGAACGGCCAGACGTCACTGGTGCGCGCTTCATCTGCGGTGGCAACGTGTTCAGTGGGGTCGAGTGATGTTCACTGATGAGTCCAGGTTTAGTCTCCAGTTCAACGACGGTCGGGTTCGTGTCTACAGACGTCCTGGGGAGCGCTTCGCTGACGTTAACATTAGACAACGTCACCAGTTCGGTGGTGGCAGCGTCATGGTGTGGGGCGGCATCTCTATGTGGTGGATGGCAATCTGAATGGAATCCGCTATCTGAATGAGATTATTCGGCCGTTGGTTCTCCCGGGCCTTCAGCAGATTGGCGGCGGGGCAGTTCTGCAGGATGACAATGCCAGACCCCACCGCGCCAGGGTGGTAACGGACTTTCTCAGACAACAAGGTATCGCCAGGATGGATTGGCCAGCATACTCGCCTGACTTGGCCCCAACAGAGCATGCCTGGGACGAATTAGGCAGGAGAGTTCAGGATAACCATGCCCCTCCGGCCAACCTTCATGATCTGGGTCAACTTCTTATGGCAGAGTGGCAGGCCATTCCCCAAGAGTTCTTCAGACGTCTGATCAACAGCATGAGGCAACGATGTGTCGAGTGTATTCACGCCAGGGGTGGATTCACACACTATTAAACGAATGTTCTAATGTGTAAAATCCATGTTTGACAACCTTCAACTTTGACAGCATGTCATGTGACTTTCTTGTATACAGTGACGTTTATTTGTGGGTTTTTGTAAATATGGAACAATAAATAAAAAATTTGGTGTAGTTTACATCATCAATCTAATACACTCTGAAACTTATCTGGTTATAAATTTTTGACCCTTAAATTCTTTTGAGTAGTATATAATTAATATAAAGCACTGTCAAAAGACTGATGCCACTGAGTCTGCAACATAGCAAGTTAATGTTTTCAGCTGCTAGAGTATAGCCTTTAGTTGCCACTTCATTCATCAGTGTCTATCTATAGCTGGGGAAAAATCCTGATAAAAATTAAACTTCTTGACAGTATAACAACATATTCACAATTCCAAATTAGAGAAGATGCAATTATGGCAAGGATTTAATTGATTTAACTATAAATCAACAAAAAGGGTTTGCATGTTCCATCAGACTGGCAGGTTTTGCATAGTTTCCTGTTGCAAGGAAAAGCATCAACTTTCACATCAATAGGCAATTAGACAAGCAACTCTAAGTGTCATCGATCTCACTGTATCCTATGATTCTGATATCATATGGCAATGTGGTAAGACTCCTTGCCTCAGTCAATCCAAATGATTGATCAATTTAATCAACTTCCAAACCATTGCACATGCCATTTCCCACAAAAGCTTTCTGGTTATTTGCAAGCGTGGTGGGCATCAGCTAGAGATAAGTGTGCAGTACAGATAGACTGAAGTTAAATGCTGCCACTCAACTCAGACACACGCTGTGATAGCATCCACATTAACCAAATACAAAATTGTAATAGAACTTGCATGTATGTGATATGGTGCATTGTATATGTATGTTATATCACATATAATACACACCATATAGTATTAAAGTCTAACCTTGTGCATCAATGCTACTCTAGAGATAAAATTGGTTACAGATATTCATTTGACAGCAAATGATTTCTATCTGCTATATTATTTTATATGCATATTAAAAATCAGCAAATGGAAATTACACATATTATATTTACCAGGAATGTTTTTAAAAGACATTAACAAAACATAAAGAGTTACAAGATAATTAGTACACAGTGCAATTCACAAGAAGTATGAAAGTCTGCATGTCCATGGTCATTTGTGTCACATCAAATCACAACAGAAACTTGCCTTACTTTTATTACCGGCAATAGAAAGGGTGAAGCTTAATGCTTCTATTACTACTGATCTCTTTTTTCAAATTCCTGCATATTAACTAACCACCACCATTTTTATTACACAATTCACCATCACCTTCAGGAACTGAAAGCAGTGACTGGTGCTAGCTGTGTTGATCTATAACGCAAAGGTGATAGCATGGAAATGTGTAAAATGCCATGGAAATGTGTAAAATGCCATGGAAATGTGTAAAATGGTGAAACACATTACAGAAAGCTCATTTGTTTTAATCCTGCCTTTGAGATGACATGAATGATGACTCTGGTGTGGAACAGGAATGCAGTGAAGAAGAATGTGCAGCCTCCTAATTGTGGTCCAGTGTACATCCACGTAACAAGACATATTTTCATTATAATATCTCAAATGTTTTAAGAGATGCCTGAGTTTGCTGTTATTGTAACATGTGTTAGACAAACAGAGCATTTTATTCACTAAAAGTACACACAAAATGCATTTTCTTGTTTAGAATATCAGAATGTACAAGCCTTTCTGATCGTCGGAGTATTCCAGATGCAGAGACTAGATTTTTAACTCACAATAACTTAAGAAAAGCATATATATTAGGAAGAAAAATGAAGTTTTAGTTGCTACAAGCATTAGCATGACCAGAAAGACACTGAAAGACACAGCTATTCTAAGCAAGGAAATGTATTACTCATGCAATTTAAGTTGTTAAAAAGGCTCTGTTTGATACAAAGATCTTAAAATGACACAAACTCAGGACAGTCCCTTTAACCAACTTTAATTATCATATTCATATTTACGTATTGCTTACAAAAACTGTTTGTAGGTGTATGCCATAATTAGACAGAACTGTATTCAGTCAATTAAATTGTACATTATTTTTTGTGGGTACTCTTCAAATAACAAGATAAAGTTTGGTATCAGTATTAAAAACAACTTTTAATATCATGAAAGAATAGCTATATAGTTTCAGAATGAACTGTTTTACACAGTGAGTAGGTAATACCAATTTGTTTATCTTTTCATCTTGTTGTCCTTGACAACTAAACTGATTGTGTAAACAAAACGTATAGTTCTAAAAAATAATTCAAAAGCAATTAACATATGATTTGTGGTGTAGGGTGTTTCAAACCTGCCAAAAGTTATGGCTTCGGTTAATATAAACAAAATGGAATCACAAAAACTTGAGTCTTCAGCTACATGAAGACTTCGCTTAATTGTGGTTTTGAAAGTTGATGGCAAAGAACTTAACACATCTGAACCTATGGTCTAAACTGGCCGAACAGCACTAAAAACGACTCCTAGATAAGAAAACTAATTGATGTTAAGTTTAAGATTGTTTTGTTTAACAACACCACTAAAGCACATTGATTTATTAACCATCGGCTATTGAATGTGAAACATTTGGTAATTTTGATATATAAGTCTTGGAAAAGAAACCTACTACATTTTTCCATTAGTAGCAAGGGATCTTAAATATATATATATATATACCATTCTACAGACAGGATAGCACATACCATGGCCTTTGATAATACCAGTCTTTGATCGTCTCTTTGGAATGAGAAACAGCCTAATAGGCCCACTGATCGTAGGGATCAATCCCAGACTAACTAACCTCACATCACTTCACTAAGTCCCGCCTCTGCCGATTGATGTTGAGCCCTATCTTTCTATGTAATTGTTACCAACTCAACTAATATTTTCAAGATGGTCGTCATTCTGGACATAGGTACAATGTACATGCCATTCTGAGTAGAGACTGCTGAAGTTCCATGTCAGACATATTTTCATTGCTGTTGAACATCTGGTAATGTAAAAATGTATGCTAAATACAATATCCATTTCCCATCAAAATGAAAGTATTTGAAGGAAACACACTTTAATTACAGCATGTCACAGCTATTCTAAGTTTAATACCTCTATGTCTGCATTCAGTTTTCCATTAAATCCTACTACATTTATGGACATTCCCAGATGTTGCAAGAGATTAATTTCAGTAAGGATCAAATGAACAACTGCTATGGCAACCATGAAGTATGTGGATAATGTGATGACTTCCAGCTAATTACATATTAAGATAAACAACTTGAATGTCAGTATCACTTTCTCTCAGGAAGAATGGATACACATAATATAGTGGATATATGCTAATGAGATGTAATTCAGCCAGTAACAGTTAAAAATTATGTGTATACAAAGATTGATCAAATGTCTATATATTTATATATATTATATTATAATAGATGTTTTGTGGAATACAGACTTGCAATGACAGCATTTTTATTTTATTTTTTTTGGGGGGAGGGGGGGAGACAGGTTGGTTTTTGCCCAAATTAAATGAAAATACCAAACACTGGACAACAACATATATTCATATTAGCATTACTACCAAACAGCTATATAGGGTTGCAAATAAATTACTATGCATTTTTACATGGATTACAACTAATTTTGAAGGTAGAATGATGGAATTATATAGAGTAAAAAGGTCTCATATTTTGTCCAAATATCTGTATAATTTTTGCCCGAATTTGAGGTTTTGCTCTAGTTGAATGACAGTTCTCAGATATTGTTGCACACAGCATTTCTAACAAGAGTGAAAAATGGCTATCCTCATGAAGCAGAAAAAAGTTTTTAAAAATCTCTCCTTAAACTACAGATGTGAGTTAAAAAACTGCTTCTTAAAAGCACCTTAGTAACTAGGACAGTAAGATTTATTGTAGCCAACATTTGACATTACAAGTAAAGCTGAAAGCAGCAACTAAAAAAAAGAAAAAAACTTATCTTTAGTCATAAATTTAAAATCCATTAACTTTATGAAGTTGTTGCGACAGATGTTGCCTTCATGTTTGTTTTTTTACAAAAGGCAATTTTTAATGAAGTATACCAAAAATATCTATAAAAGCAACATTTAAAAAGTTGCTGTATTTTCATTGAACATTGTTATGGGGCCATTCAAATATTACCGGTATGTAATGCTTAGGGGGGTGGGGGGTTAAGTCCAAGCGTTATGTGGCATTACAAGGGGTGGGGTGTGTGTATTGAACAGCATTACGTGCCACGACAACAATATATAACGTAGGTTTTTAGAGGTAAATGTAAACCCAAAATGTTTCTTTGTCAACCATGATGGTGATCAATTAAAATGGCGCAAGTGAAAACCCGCATTTTTGTTTTCCATCGTACAGCAATATGTCACTTTAAAGACGTCATGGGTATAATAAACATTGCCACGTTGCTTTGTCTGTGTGTTGGGGGGGGGGGGGGGGAGAACCTCCTAGCATTACGTAATATTTAGGGGGGTATATGGTCTAGCATTACGAGGCGTTACAAGGGGGTGGGTGGGTGATCTAATTTTGACAAAAATAGTGTTACGTAATATTGGAACGGCCCCTATGGATGCCATTTTGGTGATTAAGGAAGGACAATGTGACATTCTTACAACATGTATTAACTATCTTTGTATTGAAACCAGTGTTTCTGCCAGAAATATTTTTTGGGATATGGTGCTATGGAATTGAATGCAACCAGTCAACAGGGGTATGGGGGGCCTTTTTCAGAAAGAAAATGGGTTAAGTTTAGGGTTAGGGTTAAGAAAATCATACAGTAATGATAAGAGGTAATAAAGGTTAACTTTAAAAAAATAATCTGCAAAAACATTTGGGTATGGCGCCATACCCATTTTACCCTCTAGCAGAAACTCTGCTTAAACCCAATCATTATATTTTCATTTCTGCTATGGAATCTAATGACAAAACCGTATTCCCATACCAAAATCATATTTTTGCACAAGGCAGTCAAAAGGACATTAGGCAAAGTCTTGACTGCTACCATAGTCCACTACCAGGTGCCTGTCCTTGGGATGACTGCCACTCCACTAGGAGATACAAAATAGGATGTTTTATCCTATTGCATCTCCTGTAGGACTGCCACTCCCAAGACTAGTTTAGAAAATCCAAACTTGTAAAGGATAGAGCTCATTGGAATATAAACAGCTGTCATGGCATGCATTCATGAATCACTGTCAAAAGAGTGCTGATACCAGGTGTTCACGAAAGGTTAGCATATCCTGCTACACCAGTGGCACCCGTCATGAGCACAGCTTACAGCCATCAAATGTACAGGAAAAAAGCATCCTACTTGGTGACAGCAGTTTCTACTTTATAGACCAAGTTTTAATTATGTTTTTCACCTAACATCATAATGAAGTGGCAGTAATTTTTATTTTATAAACCAAGTTTTAATTATGTTTGTCACCTAACATCATCCATGGTGGCAGTAATTCTTACTTTATAGACCAAGTTTTAATTATGTTTGTCACCTATCATCATTCATGGTGGCAGTAGTTACTTAATTTATAGACCAAGTTTTAATTATGTTTGTCACCTATCATCCCTGGTGGCAATAGTTACTTATGTTATAGACCCAGTTTTAATTATGTTTATCACCTAAAACATCATCCATGGTGACAGTAGTTACTTATTTTATAGACTAAGTTTTAATTATGTTTATCACCCATCATCCATGGTGACAGTAGTTACTTACTTTATAGACCAAGTTTTAATTATGTTTATCACCCATCATCCATGGTGGCAGTAGTTACTTATTTTATAGACCAAGTTTTAATTATGTTGATCACCTATCATCCATGGTGGCAGTAGTTACTTATTTTATAGACAAAGTTTTATGTTTGTCACCTAACATCATTTTTGGTGGCAGTAGTTTCTTACTATATAGACCAACTTTTGTAATTACATTATATGTTTGTTACTGAGTAGCTGCTGTTCAAACAATGTGTGGGGACATCTTCAGTCGTCTTTTCATTTCATGTGAGCAATGTTTGCATAATTCCAAAATAGTAACTGTTCTTAGTTTCATGTATGGACACAGGCAGTGGATTAACAAGCTTTTTGGTCAATTTTCTTGCCCTTCTACTTCCAAGTACCACAAACTTCAAAGAAAACAAATCCACTCAGCTACCTATGTAAACTATTGGCATAAATCTTCTGATAGAACTATGAAATCATTGAGAAGTAGAAGTTTGCCAAAGAGTTACGGGTTCAATAAAGCCAAGTGGGTTGCTTCCCACATCAGTAATCTTGGTCTCTGCTAGGACCGTGTACACAGCTCTTCAGGATACTATTGACTTGTTCCAGCACTCAAACAGAAGCTAAAAAAATCAACAGCACAGCCTCATCACACAGACGCCTACTAAAGATGGAAGGTACCGAGGAAAGTGTACAGGATGATATTTGATACAAATTCCAACATTAAAAATTTAATACAAAACATTAAGTCTACACAAGTCATGCTGTGTTTCGGAAAAATCAGTTTACCAATGTAGCCAAACATGATATCCAGTTAATTAAAATCACAACAAGTGTATATGCATGAAAGTGCTTTACCAGCTTGCAGTGTAATATTACCTAACATTATGTGTAGCAATCAATGCAGCGTCATTTTTCACTATATTCCTGAGACTGGATGATGATCAGAAAAACAAGAACCATGACTGAATTTCCATCTGTGTATCCAGTTTGTTCATTAGTAGACTGCAGGCAGTTATTTCTGCGGCTATTGCTGTAGCTAGCCTACTGGTCTTTTTCATGCTTACAGTTATTAACCTCTTTGCATTCAATAAGCACAGCCATCTACTTTTGTCAAACAGCCTCCTTTTAAAAAAAAAAAAAGGAAAGGAACATCTAGTACGTATATCGATACTAATATGTTTTTCATGCTTACAATTATTAACTTCTCTGCATTCACTCTATAGCTAGCTACTTTTGTTAAACAGCCTAATTTTTTTTAACATCCTGCATATCAATATCGTTTGTGTCCATCCAGGGCTCTAGCTTGCACAAAAGCTGAGACTGTAAAGGGCGAGTCCAAATTAAGTACAAACATGCCAACCTCAAAACATCTCACCTCAAAATCAATCAGGGTTTTTGCCAGAGGGTAAAACGAGTATGAAGCCATACCCAAATATTTTTGCAGAATATTGTTTTTAAGTTAACGTTTTGAAAAAATTAATTACTCAATCATCACTGTACAATTTTCTTATCCCTAACCCTAAAACTTAATCCTTTTTTTTTCTGGGGGAGGCCCCTATAACCTCTGTTGTTCAATTCCATAGCGCCATACCCAAAAATTTCTTTCTGGCAGAAACACTGTCCGAATACGTACAATTCTTTATCAGATGTTTACATTGCTGCACTAAAAAGACTTTGGGCCCTCAGAGCAAACAAAACATCTGTTTTGCCCAAATTGGTAAGATGTAAAGCAGTGCCAACCATTCTCCACCCCATCTTCCTGTAGAGTACCATACAAACGTTTATTACAAGTTAAGCCGATTTACAAATAGCAAGACAATAACAATGAAAATGTGTCAAGTACTTAACAGCAAAAAGTCTTATTGCACGCCTGGGGTAGTCTGAAGTATGCCGAACTGGCAGGTATTACTTTTATTTTCATACTATCTGTGGGATTAATAGCACAATTCATGGTCATATTACTTGTTGTCATCGAATTTGAGAGGAAATCAATGTAAACATTTCACCTCAATTATCGGACAGATAATGAAAATGTTTACGTACTGTGGTGATCAACTGTATCATTACATGCATTCACCAGTGCGTGTAAAGCCAGGTTGTTTAATTAAGGAACATCATCATTATATACTGCTCTCACACACCCACATCAGGTATATGATACATGTATGTATATTTGTGTATGAACAAAAACACAGGATACAGTTTCAGTAAAGTATTTTAACAGATGGTAGAAATGTAACATTTGGTGATAAACACATACATATTTGTACTAATATGCACATGTATTTTAACTTGATTTGGTGGCTAATAGCTGGTGAATGATATTATTCACATGCTAACATCATGACCATGACAACCATACAACCATGTCAAATAAGAAAATGGTCATGGAAAAAATAATACCATTTTCCATGGCAGTTTTATGGCTAATGTCCAAAAGAGTAATTTAATTTGTCAGTATTACAAAAAATAAATAATCATTAAGAAAAATGATACAGAAAATTGAAAATTCCATTGACAATTACAGTAGTTAACTGCCAGGGTTACCATATATGTGATATGTAGTATTAAGTCTGTCATAACCTTTATGACCTATAAAATTTATAAAATTTGGGCAAAATGATTTTAAAATTGGTTTGGTTGTTATTAAAAACAATCTTTTTTTGCTCAACATCATTGGCCAATGACCCCAGTACAAGAACAGGGTCATATGGAATTATTTTAATAAATGGCTTTCATATCTGTATTTGTATAATTCTAATCAAATCCTTCAGATGCACATACTCAACAAAATTCATTCACAGCAAGTAGATATTTTTGGATAATTAAGGTTAAAAAAAACCCCAAAACAACAGCTTCTTCTGTTGCAAAGTGTAGACATTGAAGCATATTCCTAAAAATTAATAACAACACTTCAGAGCAAACAAAATGGCAAATATTGTTAAGAACCAACAGGTAACGAATCCTAAACGAATCTGAATTTTGGCAATTTTTATAAATGCCTGAAAACCCACAGTGTGCAAGATTTTTGCTAGTACCGTATCACGAGACAGATTTTACTAAAACAATGTTCAAAAGTCATCTACATCAAAAATTACTCAAATAATATGTAACTAGCAAAGAATTACTAAGATAATATGATATGCAGCAAAGAATTACTAAGATAATATAAAACTAGCAAAGAAATACTAAAATAATATGATACTAGCAAAGAAATACTAAAATAATATGATACTAGCAAAGAATTACTAAGATAATATGATATGTAGCAAAGAATTACTAAAATAATATGATACTAGCAAAGAATTACTAAGATAATGATACCAGCAAAGAATTACTAAGGTAATATGATACCAGCAAAGAATTACTAAGATAATATGATACCAGCAAAGAATTACTAAGGTAATATGATACCAGCAAAGAATTACTAAGATAATATGATACCAGCAAAGAATTACTAAGGTAATATGATACCAGCAAAGAATTACTAAGCTAATATGATACCAGCAAAGAATTACTAAGGTAATATGAAACTAGCAAAGAATTACTAAGATAATATAAAACTAGCAAAGAATTACTGGAAAATATGATACTAACAAAGAATTACTAAGGTAATATGATACCAGCAAAGAATTACTAAGATAATATACCAGCAAAGAATTACTAAGATAATATGATACCAGCAAAGAATTACTAAGGTAATATGATACCAGCAAAGAATTACTAAGATAATATAAAACTAGCAAAGAATTACTGGAAAATATGATACTAACAAAGAATTACTAAGGTAATATGATACCAGCAAAGAATTACTAAGATAATATGATACTAATAAAGAATTACTAAAATAATATGAAACTAGCAAAGAATTACTAAGATAATATACCAGCAAAGAATTACTAAGGTAATATGATACCAGCAAAGAATTACTAAGATAATATGATACTAGCAAAGAATTACTAAGATAATATAAAACTAGCAAAGAATTACTGGAAAATATGATACCAGCAAAGAAATACTGAAATAATATGATACTAACAAAGAATTACTAAAATAATATGAAACTAGCAAAGAATTACTAAGATAATATGATACTAAAAAAGAATTACTAAGATAATATGATACGAGCAAAGAATTACTAAGATAATATAATACTAACAAAGAATTACTAAGTTAATATGATACGAGCAAAGAATTACTAAGATAATATGATACCAGCAAAGAATTACTAAGCTAATATGATATGAGCAAAGAATTACTAAGGTAATATGATACCAGCAAAGAATTACTAAGGTAATATGATACGAGCAAAGAATTACTAAGATAATATGATACGAGCAAAGAATTACTAAGATAATATGATACCAGCAAAGAATTACTAAGCTAATATGATACCAGCAAAGAATTACTAAGGTAATATGAAACTAGCAAAGAATTACTAAGGTAATATGATACCAGCAAAGAATTACTAAGATGCATACTGGCCCTTAATTAATTCTGTTCAGTACATCTACATGTAACTGCTCACACTCAACATAGATTTCCCTAAACATGCTGAACTGGGAAACACTGCAAACTGAATGATTTATACAAATGATCCGATCTCCTCAGTCAAGTCCACTGCCTAAGAATTTAAGTGGTGGAAGCATTAGAATCAATTAATGTTTTGGAAAAAACCCATCAATGTAGTCATGCCTCCTAGATCCATAAACAGGCTCCCAGCAAAATTCTCTTATATCAATATGGAAGCAGCAAAAAACCAATGATGGAAGTTTGTAAAGTCTGGTGTCATTTCCGTTTTATATGATATGGATATAAGCTTTTGATTATTTCAGTGCTGTTCAGTGGGGTTTTTTCTTTGGTTATATAATTGGTAAATTAAAAAGAAAAATATATAAAAATGGGTAAAACTAAGTTCCATGATTTTTATAAAGTAGATCTCTACAATAGTATTTTATATAATAAAAATCTGTTGAATGCTGTTTAATAATATTAATGGAAATAAGTTCTTGTTGAACAAAGTGCATTTAGAAATATGTTATTTAGTTGGGGAAGTTGGGAAATTGTTTAACGTGCACATTCAGAGCAAGCTGTTGTAGTGCATGCCTGTCCTGGGCATAGGTACTGACCTCAGCTGGTTTCTCCGTCCAGGACAGGAAAAAGATGTTATTTACAATGTCATGCTTAATTAACTACTGGTACATTTCATTTGTATATGGTTGTCTTGATGTCTAAAATATATATTTAAAAAAAAAAAATTAATAAACTTTTTAAAAAGCTGACATATTAATAAATCCTTTTTCTATGAGTTCCAACTGTCAGGATGTTTTAGAGGAAACATTAGCTTTCTGAAGTACAAATCTCAAGATCAAAGCCCAAACACTGAGACCATCTTGACCAACACAAACAGTGAAGTGAGATTTGTCAGCTGGCCCACACTGAGATATTAATGCAGCAGCTGCTTTAAAATACTTTACAGAAATGAGCCGATAATAACACTCAACCACATACTAGTCTACTGGAATATAATTTACTCTTTTAATGTCATTAGTTCTTTTTTATAATATATTATATATAATTTAACAAAATTAAATAAAAAGCATGTCATATATGTCACAGGGCCACAAAATATCCGAAACATATATAGAATTATATTTATATATTTATTGTGCTTAATGTAATAACTGACAGATGTATAACATTTCCAACAATAGATTCCTAACAATTCATTTCTTGAAATCCAATTTACTGAAATGGCCTCCAATAACGCATATTGCTTCACCATGATGTAACATTAAAACTGAAACATCTCAGTTTGAGCATGTATGTGTCCATTCTATGCTCATCTCTCATATTTAACAGCAAGCATTAGGCAAATTGCCACAGTGCCCTAGTTATATGTTCCAGTACCCAGAGAATTAAACTGTCTCATGGCCAAACTGGCCGTGCCTTATTTAGCATGTTACTAATTGGTCATCATACTCGAATACGACTTTTGAATGTTGTTCTATTACAAAAACATTCACACTTCTTTATTTTGAATGGGAGCTGTTGTGTTAAG
The DNA here is from genome assembly GCF_016097555.1 of Gigantopelta aegis. Classification (NCBI taxonomy): domain Eukaryota; kingdom Metazoa; phylum Mollusca; class Gastropoda; order Neomphalida; family Peltospiridae; genus Gigantopelta; species Gigantopelta aegis. Next base: position 116,318,781 of record NC_054702.1, read on the forward strand.
ACAACTGTTGAAGTTTGTCATGTTGTCCTGCCTTCTGACCATAATGCTCTCCAAAAAAATCTCCATCAATCTAGGCCAAATGTCCTTGCCCTCAAATTTGCTAAATTTCAGGCCTGTCATCTTTATGACAATAATATAAAGAAAGCTTACATATTTGAAGATTTGGGACCATCAGCTATTGAAGGTCAAATATTTTGTAATATTGACATAGTCTTAGAAAGGAAACATGTTACATTTTTCCATTAGAAGCATGGAATCTTTGATATGCATCATCCCACAGATAGGATAGCACATATCACAGCCTTTGATATATTGGTGAAGTGGCTGGAATGAGAAATAGCCCAATGGGCCCACCGATGGGGATCAATCCTAGACAACATGTACATCAGGTGAGCACTTTACCACTGTGCTACATCCCTTCCCTCTAACCTAGGTCAGGGGAGCAATTATTCACTCCACTCAATTTGTTTCACTTAACTTGTAGTCATGCTAATCCTTGACATGATCAACAATCATCCCAAAAACCAGTTCACAAACATGGTAAAAGAGTTCACAAACATGATTCATGTCTTTTGCAAAGATGCAGCTTTTGGTTTCAATTATAATCTTGGCTTGTATTTGACAACACAATCAAGACGACTGTTTGGGATGGAGAGCTTGGCATATTCTCCAGTAGTGAGAATATTATTAAGCAACCTGCAAGTATACCTGCAGTGCTGGGACAAGACACATGTACCAACTTGGCATATTCTCCAGTAGTGAGAATATTATTAAGCAACCTGCAAGTATACCTGCAGTGCTGGGACAAGACACATGTACCAACTTGGCATATTCTCCAGTAGTGAGAATATTATTAAGCAACCTGCAAGTATACCTGCAGTGCAGGGACAAGACACATGTACCAACTTGGCATATTCTCCAGTAGTGAGAATATTATTAAGCAACCTGCAAGTATACCTGCAGTGCTGGGACAAGACACATGTACCAACTTGGCATATTCTCCAGTAGTGAGAATATTATTAAGCAACCTGCAAGTATACCTGCAGTGCTGGGACAAGACACATGTACCAACTTGGCATATTCTCCAGTAGTGAGAATATTATTAAGCAACCTGCAAGTATACCTGCAGTGCTGGGACAAGACACATGTACCAACTTGGCATATTCTCCAGTAGTGAGAATATTATTAAGCAACCTGCAAGTATACCTGCAGTGCAGGGACAAGACACATGTACCAACTTGGCATATTCTTCAGTAGTGAGAATATTATTAAGCAACCTGCAAGAATACCTGCAGTGCAGGGACAAAACACACGTACCAACTTGGCATATTCTCCAATAGTGAGAATATTGTTAAGCAACCTGTAAGAATACCTCCAGTACTGGGACAAGACACATGGACCAACTTGGCATATTTTCCAGTTAATATATAGTGAGAATGTTGTTAAGCAACCTGCAAGTATACCTGCAGTGCTGGGACAAGACACATGTATCACAAAGAAAACTAAACATGCTTCATCGTTCGTCAGATATGCAAGTGCACAGGTACTCGTAAATGCATTTTTCTTAATAAATAAAAACCTATTTCATGTTTACTTTTAAACATACTAGTAGCTGAACACATCACATGGTACTAGAAACTGTCGTTTGTTGTTTACTTTTAAACACACTAGTAGCTGAACACATCACATGGTACTAGAAACTGTCATTTGTTGTTTACTTTTAAACACACTAGTAGCTGAACACATCACATGGTACTAGAAACTGTCATTTGTTGTTTACTTTTAAACACACTAGTAGCTGAACACATCACATGGTACTAGTAGCTGAACACATCACATGGTACTAGTAACATCACATGGTACTAGTAGCTGAACACATCACATGGTACTAGTAGCTGAACACATCACATGGTACTAGAAACTGTCGTTTGTTGTTGCAGGAGGGGCAAGGAGTAGCCCAGTGGTACAGTGCTCACTCAATGTGCGGTCGGTCTAGGATCGATCCCCATCCAGTGTTTCAGCCAGAAATAACATTTTGGGTATGGTGTTATGGAATTAAATGCAACCACAGTCAACAGGGTGTATGGGGGCCCTCCACCAGAAAGAAAATTGGTTAAGTTTAGGGTTAGGGTTAAGAAAATCATACAGTAATGATAAGAGTCATTAATTTTGTCAAAATGTTAACTTAATTTTTGTTTACCCTCTGGTAGAAACCCTGCCGTCGGTGGGCCCATTGGGCTATTTCTCGCTCCAGCCAGTGCACCACAACTGGTATATCAAAGGCTGTGGTATGTACTACCCTGTCTGTGGGATAGTGCATATAAAAGATCCCTTGCTGCTAAATCAAAACAGTAGCCTATGAAGTGTTGAGTGCATCGTTAAATAAAACATTTCTTTCTTTCTTTCTTTCTTTCTTTGTTGTTGCAGATAAGTTTTCTTTAAAAAAAAAAAGAACTCCCAAACCACACAGGACTAACTTACTGTCCAAACATTTTACTAACATTTCCACACAAAAAATGGTGAATGTTGATGGAATGTTTAGCATTTACATGATAAATTAGTATACAAAATATATGTTGCCTAATAAATCAGCATACAAAATACTTGTAGCACACCAAATTAGTATATAAAATAACACCAACATCAACACTGAGCTTATTATTAACGATATTTGCACATGCCAGCCAACTGAAGAATGAAACTGCTCGCAACATGGACAAGTAGCCAGGGTTTATTTCTGAAATTACCCTTCCCACCCACGATCCTGGCAAATTATGGTTCACCAACCACAATTTGTGAATTTAGCTAGTGGGTCTTTCCAAATATGAAATCGGTTAATAATTTAATCAGAAGAAATAGATTCACAAGACAACCAGACACTTTTTTGTCTGTGAATGTGTCATGATGAAAATGTGTGCATAAATGTACTTATTTAATGTTTGTAAACGTACTTATTTAATGTGTGTAAACATACTTATTTAATGTGTAAACATGCTTATTTAATGAGTGTAAACATTTATTTAATGTGTGTGTAAACGTATTTATTTAATATGTGTGTGAACATTTAATGTGTGTGTAAATGTATTTATTTAATGTGTTTGTAAACATATTTATTTAATGTGTGTGTAAATGCATTTAATGTGTTTATAAACATGTATCGGTGCTCTCCAACGAATCTAAAACGAGGTTAGTGCAATGACTGAACAGAAGGACATGTAAGCATGACATTTGATATTCTACAGTGATTTAGAGTTCTTTGGGGCATCCCCTTAGACATTTTTAATATTACATACCTGTAGATGTGATTTTCTGGCATGTAGAAGCATACTGGGTATAATCTATGTGATGAACATTTTGATTGGAAGAGAAATAACAGATTCTGCAAGCATGGCAGAATCATATTCTGCATGATGGGGTGCCAAATATATATATATAAAATAAGAGATTTTAACTTCAAAAAAATGAAACAGCTTTCGATGAATATCAGAGCCATATCAGAGGCAGAGGCCAGGGTGGACCTGCTTAAACCTTAAGGATGTGGGTATGTTAAAACTGTTTGGACTTTGGACTAGGTGATAAAACCCTGGGCCCATATTTTCGAAGAAATATATATCATAAAACCATTGAAGCTATATCACTTTAGCATGTGCTGTAGTGACGTCATAGGCTATGATGGTTTTATATTGTAGGGCTAAGATCCATCTTCGATAGTCTGTAGCCTGGTATCCTAGTCATAATGCTAATTCTGTTTCGGTCTCTGATCCTGTCTGTGTTGTGATTGACGCATTCTCTAGAAACAACAAGCTCGTCTGCTAGTTATTAATAGTTATAAAACCAAATTGCTCAATATACATGGCTGGAAGTAATGGTGTTTGTTTCGCCCTCGTGAAGGCAGAGAGCAGACATAGATATTATTGAGTTCATCATTCTGTCAGTATGAGGCTAATTGAGAAACACAGATGGCTGTATCAGCTGGACATAAAGAAATGCATCAATCAAACATAAGCAATGGTAATAAAAATCACTTATTATTGAATATTCTCATTATTTTTGGTGGTGCATTTAATCCTGTTTATGTTTTCAAAACCTCTAGCTCTAATTCTCTCTGCATGAATGAATCATTGAATGAATGAATGTTTAACGACACCCCAGCACAAAATTACACATCGGCTATTGAGTGTAGGAAAAGATAAGTACATGTATATATGGAAATATTATTTACACCAGAATAAAATTTATATAATTATCAATTCTCACTGCATGCAAATCCTAGATATATGACATATAAGTCATAGACATTAATATGTAAACCAGTTTTAAAGCAATATTTCAAAATTTCATTTCATTTCATGTTTGTACCAGAGTCATCATGAATTTTACATTAAAAAATCATTAGTAATTTTTTTATGGTAAAATATGGTTGATATATAATTCATATGTATCAGGGTTAACACTGGAACAAATTTAGTTTTAGCCAATTTTGAGATATACAGATAATTTCTTTGAAAACTATTAAAATGTGGTTAATCTAAGTATAAAAAATAGCAATTGGGTAAGTTAGCAGTGGACAGGGTGAGCCCTGGTGTATGGTGTCAGTGTGCTACATTAGATTATGTCAACTGTTTATTCTTATTCTGTCATGACTAGTTCACACAGCATTCACTGTGTAAAAAAACCAAAACAACTCTTCCCCCAACCCCCCCCCCCCCCCCCCACCCCCCACACACACACAATACACACACAAACTTATTGCTTGGAAAAACTGTAATTACCAGCACAAATCACATATGGACAATAAATTGATATCTACAAAGCAGTACATGATTGGTATTTCAATGCAACACATCTTTAAGTACAAATAAGTTGACTACAAAGCAGTACGTTATTGGTATTTCAATGCCACACATAAGTACTGCACTATCAGTTAATCTGGTAGCCTACATTCTAAATGAAAGCAATTCAAGTTTGCCAACCGTGAATACACCATCCCCATTTAATAAGTGTTTTAATCAATAAAAGTGAACTCCACACATTGAGAGAATGGGATTAATTGTTGACAAATATCTTCATTTTAGCCGAGTGTGCTCATACAAACAAGTAACTGATTTCATTGATTTTTATTCTTCATCAATTTGTCCTTTAGATGCTGGTACGTAGAATAAAGCAATCACTGTGAACCCCGGGTGACGATAAACTTGTTACATCTACACATCTGTCAGTAGTCTTGTACACTAATGTGATAACAGATGCAGACTCAAAGTCAATCATTACCATATATATATAACATATATATATACATGTATGTGTATATATATACCGTATATATATATATATAGATAAAATTAGACCAAGATGACAGAGACTGGTGGGGTGACGTAAGCTATATATTAATTTGATTTTAAACTGGGTGGGGGTGTGCAATACACAATTTTTAGTTGAGAAGACAGTGCCCTCTTACCCTCTCCCCCTTCCCAGCTTCTGATGCCTAAAACTAAATTTTGTTATCATCCATCATTCAGGCATTTTCATTTAATTCAGGCAAAAATCGGTCTCCCACTCCCCATCCTCACCCCTCCAAATGGGAGCCTGTACATCTATGATGGCTGATGCATATATTAATGTTAAAGACATAGTGGTGTTAGTTTCTTGCATTATGGGTGATATATACATCTGCTTCCCATAGAAATGAGCAGCATGCATGGTACCATATATAGGGGCAGGAGATAGGGATGAAATGCTGAAGTAATTAAATCATCACATCACTGCTGTATGTACACACACCACCAATTAGTCGTTCAGGATCATGTAACGTGATCTGCAACCCTCTGTAGCAGCAGCATCTGCTAGCAGAAAAACTAAATTATTCTACCACTGGTATGACATAATGTAGTATGGTAGTTTGATACTTCAGTAGCAGCAGCATCCGCTAGCAGAGAAACTAAATCATGTATTACATAATGTAGTATGGTAGTTTGATACTTCTGTAGCAGCAGCATCCGCTAGCAGAGAAACTAAATCATTCTACTACTGGTATTATATAATGTAGTATGGTAGTTTGATACTTCAGTAGCAGCAGCATCCGCTAGCAGAGAAACTAAATCATGTATTACATATGTAGTATGGTAGTTTGATACTTCAGTAGCAGCAGCATCCGCTAGCAGAGAAACTAAATCATTCTACTACTGGTATTACATAATGTAGTATGGTAGTTTGATACTTCAGTAGCAGCAGCATCCGCTAGCAGAGAAACTAAATCATTCTACTACTGGTATTACATAATGTAGTATGGTAATTTGATACTTCGGTAGCAGCAGCATCCGCTAGCAGAGAAACTAAATCATTCTACTACTGGTATGACATAATGTAGTATGGTAGTTTGATACTTCAGTAGCAGCAGCATCGGCTAGCAGAGAAACTAAATCATGTATTACATAATGTAGTATGGTAGTTTGATACTTCGGTAGCAGCAGCATCGGCTAGCAGAGAAACTAAATCATGTATTACATAATGTAGTATGGTAGTTTGATACTTCAGTAGCAGCAGCATCCGCTAGCAGAGAAACTAAATCATTCTACTACTGGTATGACATAATGTAGTATGGTAGTTTGATACTTCAGTAGCAGCAGCATCTGCTAGCAGAGAAACTAAATCATGTATTACATATGTAGTATGGTAGTTTGATACTTCAGTAGCAGCAGCATCGGCTAGCAGAGAAACTAAATCATGTATTACATAATGTAGTATGGTAGTTTGATACTTCTGTAGCAGCAGCATCGGCTAGCAGAGAAACTAAATCATGTATTACATAATGTAGTATGGTAGTTTGATACTTCTGTAGCAGCAGCATCTGCTAGCAGAGAAACTCAATCATTCTACTACTGGTATTACATAATGTAGTATGGTAGTTTGATACTTCAGTAGCAGCAGCATCTGCTAGCAGAGAAACTAAATCATGTATTACATAATGTAGTATGGTAGTTTGATACTTCAGTAGCAGCAGCATCTGCTAGCAGAGAAACTAAATCATGTATTACATAATGTAGTATGGTAGTTTGATACTTCTGTAGCAGCAGCATCCGCTAGCAGAGAAACTCAATCATTCTACTACTGGTATTACATAATGTAGTATGGTAGTTTGATACTTCAGTAGCAGCAGCATCCACTAGCAGAGATACTAAATCATGTATTACATAATGTAGTATGGTAGTTTGATACTTCAGTAGCAGCAGCATCCACTAGCAGAGAAACTAAATCATGTATTACATAATGTAGTATGGTAGTTTGATACTTCAGTAGCAGCAGCATCCGCTAGCAGAGAAACTAAATCATTCTACCACATAACGTAGTATGATAGTTTGGCACTTCGCATAAACAGATTCTTTTTAAGGATTCCCTTCATCTTTTTCAAGATGACCCCTGCTACTGTCACTAATTAATCATTAACAGTCATTCAAATTATTTACAGTTAAAACCGTCTCAACTCCGAAGAAAATTATGCTGTTACATGCACACATAAAATATGTACAGTATGTCTAATGAGAAAAGGGGCAGAACCTAGCCCAGTGGTAAAGTGCTTGCTTGATGAGCAGTCAGTCTACGATCAATCTGCATAAGTGGGCCCATTGGGATATTTTTTTGTTCCTGACAGTTTTCTACAAGTGGTTTAACAAAGGTCATGGTTTGTACCATCTTGGGTCAACAGGCTGGTAGGTACTGGGTTCAGATCCCAGTCAAGGCATGGGATTTTTAATCCAGATACCGACTCCAAACCCTGAGTGAGTGCTCCGCAAGTCTCAATGGGTAGGTGTAAACCACTTGCCAGTGATCCATAACTGGTTCAGCAAAGGTCATGGCTTGTGCTATCCTGCCTGTGGGAAGCGCAAATAAAAGATCCCTTGCTGCTAATCGGAAAGAGTAGCCCATGAAGTGGTGACAGCGGGTTTCCTCTCAAAATCTGTGTGGTCCTTAACCATGTGTCTGACGCCATATAACCGTAAATAAAATGTGTTGAGTGTGTCGTTAAATAAAACATTTCTTTCTTTACATATAAAAAATCCCATGCTGCCATTCGGAAAGACTAGACCATTGCATGGCAGCAGCGGGTTTCTTCTCATTATCTGCATGGCCTGATGTCTTTTAAATAAAATGTTTTAAGTGTGTTGTTCAATAAAACATTAATTCCTTCCTTCAGTTAGACAATATTTATGATAAATCATACACTAGAACAGACTGTTCACCGCCAGAGACTTGCAAACAAAACTTACCATTCATACAGTACTACACAATACATGTATTGATGAATACTTCATTTTATACATGCAAAAAATATCATATTAACAAAAAGTTAACAAAAACAGCCTCACTAATCTGTAAAACTTTAAAAATAATTATTGAAGCCATATGCCATCAATATTCATGTATGGATTTGTACTCTTCTTTGATTAGTATCAATATTTGCAAAAAGTTTTTAAAAAAATGGAAAAAACCTTGAGAGCCAACATATTAGTAAATGGCAGGATTCATTTGTATCACATACATAAACAGGAGATTAGAAACTGGCACATATTAGGAATTATTTAAAAGGCTATTAGTTGTGTAGTAATTAGTTTATAGCTCTTTTACAAGAAACAGAATGTCCTGCGGAGACCATATAATCAGTTTTAATCACATGCATACAGTGTTTCATTAATCTCAAACTGTTCACTTAATCACGGTCTTCCAATTCTTAATAAAAAGCTTTGGCATGGGTAATTGAAGACATTAAAATGTTGAGAGAAGCTATTTTGTCAGCTGTATTTAGTCAAATGTAAGCCGGGTCTGCTTGGACAATAATCAGTTAAAGTTGTCTGGTAGTGGCATCCACGTTCAATCTTCTCAACCTACACACTGTGCTTTGTGACATACGTTTGGTGGTGGGAGGGAAAGAGAATCATGACAGCCAGACTAACAATGAGTGAGCTGGTAGCCATTATACCACACGAGTCTCCAGGGATGGGGTGGGATATATTAAAATGATTAACAGCAATAACGGCTGGTGGATTGTCACAATTAAAACTTTATTCAGAATGTAAATTACACTAAAAGCAGCCAACAGCAAGGCAAGTATTAACATGCTGGTACCACCGTGTGGCCATGTCCATATTCTACAGAACTGGGGCTACTCAATTGGATTTTGATCAGTCTACAAATATGTGCAAGAGCTCATCAGAGCTTATACATTTCATTATTTTCATATGAATGGACATGTTTATAACCATAGCAATGTTGATGTATACTTTAAATCATGATGAAATTTGATTAAAAATCCAATAACATACATCAACTATATTCAGTGCTTAATCATATATTAATGTATGCATTTTTAATGAGGCTCTTTATTTGAATTTTTGGTATCAAAAAATCAGAATGCATTCATGGCAGTCATTTATTTTGTGCTGGTATTCAGTTAAAGGTAGTGTTGTACAGATGACCTACTGAAGGTAGTGTCACACCAGTAATTCCAGAGACAGTAATATTAAAAGTTTGCTAAGGATCACATATATTATTGACCATGAACAATTGCAGGGGTTGCATTATACAATGGTCATTAATGACTAGATTTATATTATCAACAGGAAATCATAGTGCAAACTGAGTGGCCAGCTTGATCTCCGGACCTCAATCCAATTAAACACAGTGGTAGAAATTAGGAAATATTTTCACTGGCCTGGGGGGACTAGTAGCTGAGGAAAGTTACTAGTCCCCAGGAAAAAATCACTAGCCCCCCACCCACACTTCATTAATGAAGCAGTTTGAGAAGACAAAATCTATATGGGAACTATACACGGCAACTAAAATAAGCGTAAGTAACAAAAACAAACACTGTTTCCACAGGTTCAGTTCAAGTATAACATGCCAGACCAACTTGGTCGTCATTCAGCAAATGTTTTTATTTTTTTAAATTACACTCCCCACCCCCCAAGGCGGCAGCAAAGGGTGGAGTGTTTACAAAAAATAACAGCAATTATAATATTAAATTAATTTAAGTCATAAAACTCAGGAATTATCTTTACTGTTACTGAATTATTTTATTCTGTCCTAATACACTCGGATGTCCATTGGTAAACTCAGGACTCTCCACTCGAGACATTTGGAAGCAGCTATTTAAAATCAATCGATGCCAACATGATCTATTACAATGCGTTTAATTAAAGACTGTATTTATTACCAAAAATAAAAAACATATATTCTTCCGAACATGCCTCATCTATACTAGTGGAAAAAAGTTCCTGTGCATGGTAAAAAGTTGAATAAAATCATAATCGCAAGTTGTAAAATAATAACATTATCAGGAGCCATGTGCCCAACCATTATGTTCAAAACTTTATCCTCGATATTGCAATCACACGTGTTGCTCATGTGCCGCACATGCACGACTCGTAACCTGATTTGCTGATCACGTGATACAGGTGCACATGTCCTTGTTTATTTTGCAACGGAAAACGGTAGAGGACAAAATGACTGGCTAGAAAAACAACTTTGATTAATTATAAATGATGTTGACGTCATGCCACGCCTATCTGAATTTGAACGTCACCACGCGGTCGATATGCTCGAAACTGGAATGGTCGCAAGACATTTTGGCCGTGCATTGAAACACGATACAGAATTTGTGGCGACATTACCAACAGCAGGGCAACACCAGAGACATACCACTTTCAGATCGCCGGGTAACACATCTTCTGAATCGATTTCGGGTGGCAACTTTGACAGCCAGAATCATCCCTGGGTTGAGAGTAATCGGTGCCAGGACAGTTCACAACCGTTTATTAGAGCACAACATCAGGCCGCGACGCCCAGCAATACGTCCTATTCTGCTACAACGTCACTGAAATGCGTGTCTAGCATGGAGTAGACAGCACTTACGATTCACCCAGGCGACTGGTCAGGTGTGCTATTCACGGACGAGTCCAGATTCCATTTGGACGGTAGTGACGATCGAAATTGAGTCTACAGACGTGTTAACGAACGCTACGCTGACGATTGCGTTGTGCAGTGTGCAGGTTTCAGCGGTGGGAGCATCATGGTGTGGGGAGGCATCACATCACACGGGAGGACGCAGCTGGTGATTGTGGCTGGAAATCTGACTGCCATACGCTACAGGGATGAGATCATAAGACCGCATGTGCTCCCGTTCCTTCAAGGTCAACGTGGCCCCGTCATCTTGCAGTAAGACAACGCTTGCCCTCACGTCGCACGTGTAGTGACCAACTTCCTGGGACAGCAGAATGTTAACACAGTGCCTTGGCCCACTGTTTCGCCTGACCTTTAGCCCATTGAGCACCTATGGGATGAAATGGAGAGATGCCTACGTCTCCTGCCAAACCAGCCGTTGACCTTGAACCAACTGGGTCGTGACCTTGTTAGGTGTGGAACAACATCCCACAAGGGTTTCTGAACCATCTGGTGTCATCAATGAGACATTGTTGTCAGGCCTGTGTGCACGCACATGGTGGCCATACACAGTATTGACATTGTGAACTCACTTTCGACGCCACCCCTCTTCATGACCCCAGAGATTGGTAACGACAATGACAGACGTTTTTTTCTGGATTTGGTATTGATCGTAAATAGCAAATAAATAATGTGTCAAATAATTGTATTGATTTACTTACAAATAAGAAAATCACACCACTTTTAGTAATGCTAAGGAACTTTTTTCCACTAGTATATAATCCGAATATTACGACAATTTTCGGAATTTCGGAAACAAAAACCAGAAAGTTCTTATTGTGTTGCAGTAAATATCCGGATTTATCGAGACCAAACAAAACTGCGATACTTTTGACTGTCAATCTATTATCTGTCATGGCAATTTATTTTGATGAAATATATCTACAGTTTGTATGTTTAACAGGTTTCATTGGTAAAATAGTTTGACTGTCTGCATCATGAATCTGGGTCACAACTGCCCAGTATTACTCGCCTGGGGGACTAGCACCATTTAAATTGTACTCACCCCCAGGGATTTCTACTCGCTTGGGGCAAGCGTTAGCTTCTATCCCTGAAACACGTGCAGCATATAACGTGCAGCCATCTCACAGTGCCCGGTCTAGTCACAGTGCAGGACCTAGAAGTCACACTTTTGGAGGACTGGGATGATCTTCCAGTGATACATGTTCAAAGACTTGATTAGGAGCATTACGATACAGAAATAAAGAAGTTTGTTTTGGTTAACACCACCAATATAGCACATTGATTTATTAATCATCGGCTATTGGATATCAAACATTTGGTAATTGTGACATACAGTCTTAGAGAGGAAACCCGCTACATTTTTCCATCAGTAGCAAGGGATCTTTTATGTGCACCACTCCACAGACAGGAAAGCACATACCACAACCTTTGATATACCAGTTATGATGCACTGGCTGGAATGACGGAGATCAATCCCAGTCCTACCACACATCAGGTGAACATTTTAACCACTGAACTACGTCCCGCACACATGACAAGACGATGCCAGGTTGTTACCGTAGCAAGTGGTGCTACACACATTATCAATATCATTGAGCATCCATTAGAGATGTCATTGTTGTTTGTTACATGTACTCAACATCATGTGTGATTTCTAAAAATACAGTTTTAAGGGGTGCACTGATCCAATGCCTTGTAGCCAATTTTTCCGATCTGGATGTTTTTTTTTGTTTGTTGCAATTTTCCATTCATTAAACATTCAACTGGTGCACATATTAGTATTATTTGGTGATTAATGTTGAACACGTTAATGATAAATGAAATGAAATTCATAATCCCTAGCAAACTTCGAGTAATATATAAATTTGGCCGTAACAGGATAAAGCTAATATCCTTCGTCATTAACTAGTTATTATTTTATCCTGCAGTCCGTAAAAATTAAGGGGGAAATTATTATTGTACGATGACCTAGAGGCCAAATGAGCTATTTTGCTTTAATCGATCATGATAATTGGTCAATAGAAACTATGGTTGTAGGATAAATGTATATATTATCAGGACAAACAAAATCCTGCAAATGGACACTATTTATGCAAAACCTAAGTGCACACAGGGAACACATTTTGTGTGGTACTCTCTTTCGATAGCCTCATTACAACTAGAATATGTCGTGTACACTACTTCATTCTGGCACAGACCTAACTGATATTCTCTGGGAATCATTAGAAAGAATATGTCAGATTATTTATTAAAAATCCAGCAATAATAGACTGGCAAATGAGGAGTACTTAAAAGTGTAGGCCCAGTGGAAAAATAAAATAAACAATAGTCGGTTTATGCCAACCACTCTTCATTGCATATTACTTCTGCGGTCAGATCTGCATTCAATATAGTTTTATTGGGAAACTTGGAGATATGCAATAAAGAGATGCCATAAAAATTTACTGGGTTACAGTATTTGAAATAATTTTTGTGAACTCTCCAATGGCTGATATGCAAGTGGATATGTTTTAACTGTTAGTGCATGTATGCACCCTGCTTGCTATTGAAACAATAATGGTCAATGATTGAACATTGGTAATACTAAAAGTGATACTATTACTATACAGAAATTCACATAGTCAGTTGCCCCCTATAATAAATGATCCAGTTAGTGCATACATAAACATGATCACTATTTTCAGTTCATCAATGTTAAATTCATATGGTACCAGATGCATTCGACATTGTCAATTGATTTACACAGCATGATGAATTGGCACCAGGCCTCAAGTTACATGATATATCAGTATTTGATCTAACATGATACAAGTAACATGGAATAAACGCATTTATTTTCAAATAGTATCTAGAGAATAATAGGGTTTTTTTAGAGGGGTTTTAGGGGTGTTTTTTTACTCAACTCGACATTATTGGCATTTGAACTGACAGTGTATAAAAGTGTTAATATTATTTGATCAGCATTTTTAAAGAGATTTTTCTTAAAAAATAATTTATTGCTAACTTGAACAAAATAATAAAGAAAAAAAGGTTGTGGTATGTGCTTGTCATAAATACAAAAATATACTTTTTGTGTTCTAGGACTATTCTAGGACTAAGTTAAAAGCTACTAGGCGAAAATAAAAATTAGGTTTGTTCGTCCTAATCTGACTGACCCATGAAAATCGTCCCATATCAAAATATTTTTTGACCTCTTTTGGGGAAGAATTTTTTGTTAATATTTAACCAATTTTAATGTAGGCTTAAACAAGTATAATATTGATCTGTAGATAATATTTGTCAAACATTTTAAGACCTTGATATAATTTAACAAAAATTTATAAACATCAGTTTGGATTCATTGGAAATTAGAAATTCTGTAAAATGCTTTTCATAGTAACGAGAACACATATTCGTAATACATGGTACATACTCTTGTGACAGGCAAAATGGGTTTCACACTAAATCAATCTGACGGTAGCTGCACAGGTACCATGAACCAGATAAGGCTATGTATTGGCATGCTTTGACATTCACAAAGTTAATATTAGGGGTTATTTTGTCTGACACTAGGTACACTCACTAGAATGCCATCACATTTGCTATTAAAATAGACCCAAATCAGTCTGAAAGAAGCTATACAAGTGTTGAACTCCGCGGAGAATCCATAAGGAAGCATTTTATAACGAAAGTAGACACTGGTTGTGAAGGAAATAACTGGACACGTTGAACGCTGTTGAAAAAGCTGGTTAGAACATTACCATCAAGCACATATGACGTACATCTAGGTCAGCGATTTCCAAATACACGCAGTTTTCTAAAACATTGATGCTATGAGCCAACACATATTTGTTTGGATGTTCAGATGAGTAATTATAGATTTGGCACGAATGATCCCTTTTCAACTGATAATATTCAACTGGTTTTACAGATGAGCAACAAAATCATTTGTGCAACATTTTATGCACTGCAATTTATTTTTCTTCCACCTGCTAAACAAAATTTGAAATAATGAAGTCATAGGAAATCCTGAATGTTTTTATGCGTGTGGTGTTTTACATTTAAAACATGTTTAAGATAAGATATTATTTAAAAAATAAAGAAAAATTAGGATATATGTTTATTTTGTTGCAGGGGGGGGGATGGAACTCTTGCTATGGCTGAAACTCAGGATAGTCCTTTTAATTTTCGAACAGCATATGACTGTGTGCACATAGCAAAATTATCGAAGGGAACGTGCAACTATGTTACTAAACTTTTTCAAGACTTCTAAACACAGCACCGATTTTGTATATCCAAGGTCCCGACATTGTATCCACTGCGATGCCGATTTCAAACCGATACATTGTATCTTTCTCACACTGGCAAGCCACAATGTTCCTCCAACAACAGTGATAATTTCTTTTAAACATTTTCTGACAAACGTACAGCTTTTACACGAACGATCCATCCATCCTTAAACCGGTTCTGCACACTATGGTATTTAACAATAGCCTTGAAGCATAAACCAGCCTAACTCTATATAGACTGAGCTATTTACTACAGGACTGTAGTACAGACTAGTCTAACTCTATACAGACTGAGTTATTTACTACAGGACTGTAGTACAGACTAGCCTAACTCTATACAGACCGAGCTATTTACTACAGGACTGTAGTACAGACTAGTCTAAACTCTATACAGACTGAGATATTTACTACAGGACTGCAGTACAGACTAGTCTAACTCTATACAGACTGAGTTATTTACTACAGTACTGTAGTACAGACTTCATGTCAAACATCCATGCAGCTGACGATTAAAGATTGTACCATGGTGTTATGAAGAAAAAAATTGTTTCCAAAATTATGAAGTTAATTATTTATTGATTATTTGTTCCAAGGCATCATGAAGCAGTGATATTAAAAAGTTAATTCATTAAAAGTAATTTATAAAAATACATTTTCACTGTGCCTTTCAGGCAAATGAATGATGTACACTTTTCATTTTTAGCTATACCATGAATCTAATTGTCTGGGACTTTAATCTGTTCCAGTCTGCCATAATGGATTTTTTTACCAATTCCGTGCCCATCTATTTGAGAGACTCTCGAAGTCACGAACACATCCAGTGAATTGCAAATGGACAATAAAAATAACATTACTTAGACTGGTGATTACTGGTAAATTGACGCACATACATCAATGAGTCCGAGTTTACCTCTGGGGTTTTAGCTGGACTAAAGAATGCGGTTAAACATTAACATGAAGAAACCAAAACTAAATTTCAAAATGTGGCATGTCTAGGTATATATCTTATATATCATTCATATGTGTATTTATATTATTAAAATTAACAAAACTTAACTGTTTGAGTTTTTTAAAATTAAAATGCTCAATTTTTAGATTATTTATTATCATTACTCACTTATTAACATCAAGTAATGAATGAAAAACAGCCTACAAACATTTAAACCCAATTATGTTGGTCATTTACAGCTCTAGATTGAGAGGAGGTTGGCTTGTTGAGAAATATTTTATGTGAAATGGGAATAGAAAAATATCCTGATTTTTATGCCATATTTAACATGTAACACCTGCTAGAATGCACATGTATAGTACTACCTTAAAAAGGCCAACATTAATTAATATAAATCAAGTATATTTCAACTCGAATAACTTCGAAGATAATAATTTAATCACATGAATAATAAAATAAGATACTAGAAGGAAGCTCTACTAATAGAAGTATTCTACAAATGATTTCTATGATTAAAAAATCTAATTGTACTAAGCTGACCATGAAAATTAGTCAAGTACACTAAGTATGGACAACGTCTGTGTATAATAACCCTAGATAGTTTGAGAGATTTAATGCATGCATGGCATTAATATGGGTTATGTAGGCCTACCTGAGTACTGTTATATACACACCTTTAAATATACCTTTTTCATCCACATTTTTTTTTTTTTAATTTGTGAGACATCCGTTTTATAAAATTACAAAAATTGCACAGTGCACTTGGATTTAAATATATACATTATACATTATGTCCTCAGCCACTGGATTACTTGTAATGATTTTTAATCAGTCACAGAATCTGTCAGAGAGCAATACGCATGTGTTTGTTGTAAATCATGTTGCTCAATCTACACCACTGGCGCCACTTGTATCATGAGGGCCAACTTACCAAAGGCAGATTTCAGACACGGGCAAATTTAATTTAGCATCTGTTGTGACAGAAGACCTAGTTTACTGGTGGAAAAATATAGCAGCCCACTGGATTTTTGTAGCCAAAACACCCCAGGATAACACTAAGGTTGGTCCCTGGTACACGAGTTTTATGTATATATCCCAGAAACATTTGAAACCATTCTCTAGATCTTGATACAGAAATCATTTGTGTATGTACATATGAAGGGCAGATGTATGAAATAGCAATAAATTTGGATGGAATGGCTCATTTTTCAGACATTCGTTTTTGACGGGTGCGAGCGCTATCATGCCCGTGAACCCCCGTCAACTCAATCTGACGGGTGCGAAATAACGCGCCCCTAAATTGAACAAATCACGCTTGTATTTTTTTTTTGGAAGTCTGCCATTTTAATTGTTTATTGAATACAATCCACAAAGACACAAACCTTTCCATTCTGTTCACAATGAACTTCCTAGAATACTTTTTATAAACTGAAACTGAGCCAATCAGCTAGGAGTTCACTTATTATTAAGATCTTGTCGGTTTTGTTGTTTAATTTCGTACAATTTCGTAACATAGCATATAATTTACACTGTCGTTTTGATTATGTACAGAAAACATAATACGGTAGGTGCGTTGTCCAATAATTCTATGATATGTATAATGTTTATACATGTTGATATCACATTAAATGCGTACACCAACAAACAACAAATTTAGTAAAGCAGGTTTTGTTTTCGTTCATAGCATAGCTACGTACTCCAGACATTTCTACTTTCTGTTTCACAATACTGCCACGTGATTTAAAGCCATGGACATTGACCTTGGTACAGTCAGATTTCTAGTATATGTAATCGGTTGATGGGCACCTGAAACAAACCTACACCGATTTAATTTCAACTCAGTAATTCGAATTTACCGAGTGTAAAGCATGTATATTTTAAAATTAAATTTACATTAGGTTAGTTTTGTTGGGGTTTTTTTTTTTTTGATGGGTTGCTATGATTTGAGCTAGTAGTATGATAAATGACGTGTTAGCTATAGTATAGCAGTGATAGAAATATGCAGAATTTTTTACTAGTCCCCCGGACAAATATATCTAGAAATCTACTTTTCCGCCAATATTTTCACTTGTCCATATAAATGGTTTATTTAATTCAAGTATTGCTAAAAATGAAACTGCACTGAAAAAGTTTACTTGTCCACTGGACAACCACCGAGGCAAATTTTGCTTGTCCAATTAGATTTTCACTTGTCATGATAACAAGTGCTTATTTCGAACACTGTACAGTACAACGATAATCAAAGTTAATCCAGTTTGTAAGAATATATATTTATAAAAAATGTAGTAAGAGATATTTGGGTAGAAAACAATAGATGTTGACATTTTCTCTGTTATGACATTGTTATTATTATTTAAAATAGAGAATTTGCAGGTACATATCATGTATATTTTGATATGATAAATGTGATAACCCTGTGCCATGTGGATGTTACATTTTCACATTCAGTTCACAGGTTTGTGTCCATGGAGAAACCATATCATTCTGCGATGAGAACAAAAATTATTGTACTTGTTTAAATAAAACAGAATAAGCACAAACAAATCAATTTCAATTCCTTATTCATAAATAGTCAACAGATAATCATGATTCAGAATTTTAATGCAACATGATATGCATATAATACATAAGAAATCGACAATTTTTTTGTTCATGGTTTCTTTTTCTTGTGCAAGGCTGCAATGACCCATTCCTTCCATCTTCCATATTAGTTAATTTAGGATATTTATTTTGAAAACACAAAACATTAACCCTTAAGATATTTAATTTAGAAACTATTACTCCTCAAACTTAACCATGTTCATGGGTGCAATTCCTCTCGGTCTCATGCTTCTAATTCTGATTATTTTGAGGTGTGCAATTTTCCCTCATCTGCATTTTGAGGAGTGTGATTTCCACCACACCTCGTAAGCATTTTGAGGAGTGCGATTTTTAGCACTCCTGGCTTTTTCAAAAATGAAAGTCTGGTTTTTACACTGTTACCTGTAGTTCTAGTAATGTACAATAAACCAGCAGAGTATTAGTTGTTGAGGAATTACTACTCTGGTCAGCTGAATAATTAGTAAAACATGTGGCAATGTATCACAGAAGATCATAGGCAGGCAATTTGTAGAAAGCAGCCTGTTCTGTATCTGGTATGGTCCATGTGCTGGCAGGACTGGCATGTGCACTCCAGAGGAGCATGTTTGCTATTATCTGCAGGGTAGCCAACTCAGACACTCAAAATAACTTCACAATTGTAACATGCCAGCATGATCACCACAAATCAGTTACATGACTCAGAATTTATTAGTCCAAGAATAGACGGGCATTAACAAATGGTAATATATGTATGCACAATATCCATAATATCAATTGTTTAGAAGTTTTTTTCTTTAGTGAAGTATATTATGATATACAGATGAACATGAAGAGAACTATAAAATGACCCTTACTGCACATTTGTAGACTTATTAAATATTAATAGTATTTCACCATTTTATTATATTTTATATAATGAGGGGATCAAGAACTATGGCAAACTAGTTAAATAGTTCAATGGTGGATTTCTCAATGGGCTGAGAATGTAATGAATATGGTGGTATGTGAAACTGGTATGCTGATGGTGCTCACAAGACTGAGAACATTGAATCTGTTAATACTGTGGTAAAACACAACAGGCTGAAAACATGGGAGAATTTCTCAATATACTGGTGACTATGGTGGAAATATGACTGCGCAACTTAATTGATTTCTTTCTGGACGACGAAGGTGTGACTGATTCTTCTCGGGTCTGTGAGAGCTTGGTTTTCAAGAAAGACTAAACTTCCTATACAATATTATGTGATAGACATAATATTGTATATTGTTATTGCAATTGTGGTGTGAATGATGTGTTGGGTTGAATGAAAGGTGTTAATATTTCGTTGAAAGGTGGTATGTAAACGTGTGGTGTGTTGTGTAGTACAAGCCAAATTTGGATAAAATGTACAATGCAAATCATTCAGAAATCCACTCGAAACATGTACAGGTGAAAAGAAACTGCTTGAAAATGCAAAACTAATGAATAAACATTATCTGCAGATCTCTGCTAAATAAACAAATGCAATAAAATGTATTTTGTCTAATCATATTAATTAGGTTTTAAACAAATGAACTTCAATATTTACTTTGGACCCCAACTCCCATTCAACTCAACTAGAAGCATAATTTTTTTGAAAACCAATTACTTACTCAGTTTCATCATTTTCGAAGATAAGTTCTCCATTGACAACATCATAATCCTGCCCGGCCTTGGCTGTGCCATCTAACGCGTGATATGGAATCTTAACTGTGCCTCGAGCACCTGAAGATCTCACAACTTTCACATTCATTTCCCCAACAGACTCGGTCACAGTGTGTTCACTTTCTTCAAAATGAAATATGCCAGGATGATCATCATCTAATATCATCACAGTTGCTGTGAAAGGGTTCACAAGCTGTGCTTTAGCATCGGTGTGTCCACTTTCAAACATGCCTTGAGAATCGCCAACTCTTAAATTGCTCAACCTCACACAAAAATGTTCATCTTCCTCAAATATGTCATCATCAATGACGGTCACAGCAAACTGTTTGTGACTTTCCATGGGGTAGAAGACGAGGGTTCCCTCAGCATGTTCGTAATCAGAACCAGCATTAGCTGTTCCATCTTCAGTCTTGTAATCAACGTACAGTGTCTTCTCCATATCACCACCTTCCCTTGTCACTGTTAGATTGAATGTTCCAACATTTTCCATGACAGTGTAATGTCCAGGATCAAAATACACCCGAGTAATGTCAGGATCCACGTCATCCAGTTCAATTTTAATATCATCAATGCTAGACTTGCGTTCTATCTTGGCCTTTTTGATAACTTTACCACCACCAGTTAATTTTCTAGTGGCCTGGATTCGGTAGAAAGCTCTACTCTTGGGACCACGGTTGATTGCTTCTAGTTCAGCCATTTCTTCCAGGGTTTTCATGTCAATATTTGGGTTCTTTTGCCGCAGTTCTCGGAGGATTTCAATGAATTGTGCCCGATGCTGTTCGAAGTCACGGACATCATCATTTTCGGACTCCATTCCCTTGAAGGCAACTCCATCACTGGTCAAATGATTAGCCTTTCCATCAGCTAGCTCGGCATCACCCTCTGTCTGAACCACCACGCCTTTTCTACTGGCTCGGTACTTTTTAGACAGAAACTTGTAGATGAGTATTTTGCGGTCTGCAATATAAGCTGTGACCACAGTTCCAGGGAAAAATAAAAATGTCAAAATGGCTTCCCAAACGTGAACCTCCCCCGGACTGGATACAGCTAGAATAAAATACATCCACAAGTAAGCAAATATACTCCACGAAGCCGTTATGAAAAAAACACGAAGATGTTTTATGCGTCTAACTTCATTGTCTGGTATGCACATGACACATATTGAAGTAATAACAAATAAATTAAATGCGGCACTGCCAACAATTGTGCTAGGGCCCAATTCTCCAGCTACAAAGTTATTACCACAAATTTCAATAACTGATAGCAGAATTTCAGGTGCTGAAGACCCTAATGCCATCAGTGTCAAATTTGACACTGTCTCATTCCAAATCCTCACATTAACCACCGTCGTCACACCGTTTGGTTTCTTTATAACAATTTCTCTTTCCTTGGATGTAATCACTTCAATAGCTGCCATGAACCGATCTGCAACGATGGACACTCCAAGGAACATGTAAACCATTGCTACAAAATACACCGTGGCCCTTGCTGCTCTGTCTCCATCGCTGAGACCACCAATAGGTTTCCACAATGGCAACACCACCCCTTTCTCACATTCAGAAGCCAACATTGTGCATTGGGTTTCATTTTCCGAGCTACTAGTGGTCTTTAAAGTTGACATCATTGAAGTAGTTTGAGCTTCAGCTCCTGGTATTAATTCCAAAATGATTGTTATAGTCACTGCCACACACCCCAATGTCCAGTGACCGGGGCTGTACCCAACCCAATCCATCATCTTTTTTAATACCATGTTGAAGTTAAACAGGTAATCACTCTTTCTGCTTCAATAAACGATAGAATGTACGTCTTAACACCAACAATCAGTCTGTATTGGTAGATTGCACACCAATCAATATTAAGTGGATATTTCGCATTATTCCCACATGTGCCATATGTCAGTCAACTATATAATACTGTGTTAAAACAGTGCTGTGCAGGATGGCTTGTAGATTTACAATGAATACAGATGAGTTGTTTTTTTTCAATTAACTTTAGATTCTGCACAAGCTAACTGTAGCATGAAGTGTAAACGCGGTGCAACAGTTCTACCTACTGTCTTGTGCTATCCTATATTTAGTAAATGTAACGCAAATCCACTCCCGTAACGAGCTGCCGTATTTGTTGGCATCGGTTTACACTGTTGAGGCGGTCGATGCCGACGACTACCTTGGCTTCACTCGGGATATACCGCGGTTATCACACACAGCTACACATGTGTTGCTGGTAGCACTTCTAATTGTAACATCATGTCCACACTGCTAGTAGCGGTCACTTTACCAAATCTTCAATCAGCTGCTTTCAAAGAGTGCTAAAACTACTCACAATTTCTAACTCTGCCGGTGATACAAGACTAGTAGTGGTGAAAACGATGATTGGTGCTGCAACAGTAGTAGCAGTGAATCCGAGCCTCCGACACAAAGCTGGTAGCTAGCAGGCAAAGACAACGAAACGAAAAGCAGACAACATTTATCTAGCAAGCTGCGGTATGAAAACCGTTTCTTCTAGCCTCCACACATGGCTGTAGAATCTGCAACGGCTTCTATTGATGTCACACGCGCTAATCACCAACAGCAAACCCTACGTCTGACAGCACACCCGAGAAAACATGCAGACGACTATATCGCTCGCAGCGCCACCGAGAACAAGAGAAGACAACTTTGTAATTCGATTTCTCTTACTGTCAGACTATATAAATGTAAATTAGAACATTTTGACGGTGGGTTTTGTTTTTAATTAGTACAGACAATGTTATTAAATAATCTAACATTGTAAATATAAGATTATCTTTGAACAAAAATTATAATACCATCGACGTCCCAAATGCCTCTTTTATTAAAGATGTCAATTCGACCATTTCTCGACCACATTGGCCTAATCCCGACCACTTCAACCTAATCCCGACCAGCTGTTTATCACAGGTAGCCTACTTGACAAAAATACTTGATATATTTATATTTCATATATAAACTTGGTAAATCTGATGTAATATTATTTCCACAATACTTGCATATACTATCTCATAAGCGTATGCTGGGGGGGGGGGGGGGGGTGTCAACTTGCCTCCCCCATTTTCTGGAACAAATGTTCACTTTCGAGCTAAAACATTGGAGAAGTTCAGGCAAAATTATCTGACCTGAAAACGTGTCACCATGTATTTTCATCATTTATATAAAAATGCCAACAGTGATTCGTTTGGAATACTATATAGTTATAGCAATGTAATTTATACATAAACGTTGTTATTCAGATAAGATCATTTTCGTTTAATTCGGGCTCCCCCACCACTTTGCTCTCTCTCTCTCTCTCTCTCTCTCTCTCTCTCTCTCTCTCTCTCTCTCTCTCTCTCTCTCTCTCTCTCTCTCTCTCTCTCTCTCTCTCTCTCTCTCTCTCTCCCTACCCTCCCCTCCCAATGTGTGTGTCTCTGTGTGTGTGTATGTATGCGTCTGCGTCTCTCTCTCTCTCTCTCTCTCTCTCTCTGTGTGTGTGTGTGTGTGTCTTGTCTCTCTCTCTGTATGTATGTGTGTGTGTGTGTGTGTGTATGTGTGTGTGTGTGTGTGTATGTGTGTGTGTGTGTATGTGTGTGTGTGTGTGTGTGTGTGTGCGTAGAGAGAAAGAGTAAACACGTGTATAATGGAAATATATCAGATATACCAAAATATACAAAATGTACCTATATATAATACCAATATGTATATCAATATGTGTTAAATGTCTACGCTATAGATACGGAATGTTACCTTGATTTGCGAAGATGGTGCTACCAATCTAGTCAATGTTATCTTGACACAATAACATTGTGTATTTAATTCAGACAAAAGTCATAGATATGAGTATCAGCAGCTTGGCTATCACTACACTGTTCATGGCACCATGTTTCAGACTTGTGACATTTTTAGTCCTCATTAGGTGGATCCTCATACTTTTCATAATACTCTCACAATTCCAATGTTTGGGGACAATTCTACATTTAAACAAAAACAAAAACATTTTTGACAGATACACGTTATACAACACTTTGCATGTCGGTTTCTTCAATGTTAATACCATGGGTGGTAGCATACCACAGTAAAGTAAATATGAAACAGTTTTTGTAAGAAAATTTTGCACATTATTCAGCTGCACATATGGCTAAAAAGGTGGGCGTCCCCAATATATTCTCACCATATAATCCCTTCAAATTGTGGTCGTAATTAGGACTTGGTCAAGATATGGTCAGTTTGCCCTACCTTTTTTCTATGATTTTCAAAGACTAATTTGAAAGAAAACGAAATTTTAAATACTATTTCTGTTTGTTCTCAGCTGTACTGGTATTTGGTTATTGAAGTCACATGACTGTCATGGCGTCTGCTGGAAAAAATGCTCTTTACAGATACGGTACTTGCCACAAATATATGGTTCTTATATGGTTTAACATAATTCTTTCTGGATATCTCTTTATATATGTATTAAAACTCAGAATGCAGCTTATATTTTTAACCAAACAATTACTATTATAACCATTCATTTGCTTAACTTATAACACGATTGCAAGTAATCAGAATTGTTATTATGTATTGTCTGTTAACATTGGTTCTCGAGGACACCATTTTGTAATTTGCCAAAAAATATTTAAAATATCTTTTATAAATTATTATAAGTGCATGTTTTGTTGAACAATATACATGCTTTAATAAAACACTGAACATTTTTGTGTTCGAAAGTTTTTACTGTAAGCTATACCACTAAAGGTATCACTCACCGAAACAGGTTACGTAGTTAACAATATTTACTGCTGATGCATGCTAGTTTTTACGCAAGTGCGATAAAGTTAGCTACTTAGCGGCCAGTTTAGTGCTCACGTGAAGCGTAGAAATACTCATAAAAAGGTAGGAATGTGAATAACAACTGTCTATTTGTAAATATTGATATGCTTTAGAATCGAATGCTTATGCTCACCGAAACTGGTTCACCCATGATATGTGTTACAAAGTTCATAGAGGGAGTCTTGCAGGGAGGGGTCATCTCGCCAACACTCTTTATCATCTTCATAGATGACATTGTAGACCACCTCTCAATATACATCTCAAAAGCCATCCATGCAGATGATCTGGCAATATGGACATCCTCTGAACAAATCAACACAGCAAACATCAGGATACATGATGCCATGAATATTATCTCTGACTGGGCAGAAGAGTGGATGGTCACTATCAACAAAAATAAAACACAAGCCACCTGTTTTTCCCTTTCAACAAAGAAAGAACTATACAACCTTTATCTACAATGTGGAAACATCCCCCAACAGGATACACCAACCTACCTTGGTGTGACACTGGATAGAAGGCTTTCATGGACACCACAAGTTAAAACAATGGGGAAAAAGGCAACCAAGAAAATGGCTATCATGAAGAAGTTAGCAGGCACAAAGTGTGGGGGGGGGGGGAGGCAAATCGTAAGATCCTCACCCAAGTCTATACAGATGCTGTTCGACCACATTTAGAGTATGCCTCAACAGCATGGACCACAGCAGCAAAAACCAACACAGCAAGATTGGCAAAAATCCAAAATGCCAGCCTCCGTTTAATAACAGGTGGGTCAAAAACAACCTCAATCTCTGCAATGGAAAAAACTACGAGATTACATAAACTTGAAGAAAGGCGGGAAGAAAAACTACTCCGACAATGCGAAAAACTCAAGAGAATGCAATCTCATCCACTGCATACAAGCTTGAGAGATCCTATCAAGAACAGACTCAAGAGACAGAGCATACATCACATCTCCAAAATACTTCAGAGACAACATGCAGAATGCTTGCCACCACTGGACCAACAGGGCGAACCACTCCAGGACTATGAAGACTGGGAAAAAGAAGATTTTACCACCATCATAGACCTGCCAGGAGTTGGTAACAAGGAGGAACAAACAGAGGCAGAACTCAAAGCCCTTACCCTCGAGGTGTTGGACAGGGATTACCACAGAGATTCCTGGACCCAAGTCTATACAGATGGCTCTGCTGAAAATGCTGTCAAAAATGGAGGAGGGGGTGTCTTTATCAGATATGTTGATGGAAGCTTCACATCGAAGTTCATCGCAACTGGATATCTCTCCACCGACTTCAGAGCTGAGGCATGTGCACTACTTGAAGCAGCTAAAGTATTAAACTTATAAGACAAGCTGTCTCCCAACACCGTTTTCCTTACAGACTGCAGATCTCTATTACAGAGCCTCCAGACACATTGTGGCGAACATATCCTGTTGAATATCAGGAGGGAACTTCAAGATATGTCAAAAAGAACAAACATAATCCTTCAATGAATACCATCCCACTGTGGCGTGCCAGGCAATGAAGAAGCAGACAGGCTCTCAAAAACAGGAAGCAAACTTCAACAGGTATCTCACCCACATCATACTCGGAGGTGAAAACCATCATAAAGAACCACTTTAACACCAACTGGAAGATACGGATGGAAGTGGAAAAAGAGGATAACCTTGAGTCACTGAACAGAACACAGCAAGTAATCATCTTTAGAATGAGGACTGGCCACTGTCGCCTGCTCTCCCACCTCTATAGACAGATGCCCAAACGCCTGAACACATTCTTCAGTCCTGTCCATCATATAGCACCCTGAGACAAGAAACCTGGCCGTATCCGGTGGACTTAAAAGAGAAACTTTGGGGACCGACGTCGTCCCTTCGACGGACAGCGGACTTCCTGGTGAGAACAGGACTGGAAGTCAGAGCATGGCCTTGGGAACGCAGAAGAAGAAGAAGAAGAAGTTGTTTAAGTAAACAAACTACTGTTCTTGTGGGCCTATCGGTAATTCGTGTATTCAAAAACTTTCTCTTTAACTGGACAATGATGTTCGTCAGTATTACATATGTTTTCTGTTTGGATTTGAAAAAAAGAATAATTTAAATTTAAAAACTACTAGCAAAAGTTGGGCGCAGATTATTGGATCGGGTTTTTCCAAAAAGGTATTTAATACTAAATAGTGCAATATCATTATTTATTACATACTTATTCAATCTTACTGTAGACATTTTCAAACCGTTTAACAAATTTATCTGGTAGGCCTATCGCAAATGTGTCATCTGGACCGGAACATTTTAAATGGGGAATTACCTTTTTATTGGTACTGGAGTTAGTGCCTTTTTGTTACTTGTATCGTATATGATTAATACATTACGTCAGATCGTATTTGACACATTACACAAGATTCTCGCAGAGTAGACCTATAATTCTTCACGTTAAGTAAATTCATGAAAGGAGTATTGATCATAGATTTAAGGAAGTGTAGTTATTATGTTAACAAAAAAGTTATGTGATAAATACAGAACTTCGCATACGTTGTTTTCGCATCTTATTTATTGCAGTCAGTTATTTTGCGCAATAACCTAATATACCACTCGATAGTTACGCAAAATAAATTCGATCAATAAATAGAAACTGAAAACAACGTACGTGAAGTTCTGTATATTTATGGCTTCGCAAAACCGCAGAGCAGTGCAATATTATATGATTTAAGATACGGAATTACACGTGACGTAATATTGACCAATCGGAGGTTATGTAGAATATGTACCAGGTAATAAAGATTAATATCGCAACGGTGTCCGTTAAATGATATTAAGACAGTTTACCCCGTCTGTCTTATATATTGAATACCACATGTTTTGTAAGTGTTAAGATAAATAGCATCTGAAGAACAGCATCCAAAATTATGTTTTACCGGATAAACGTTTCCAGTTTGACGGTTTATAAAGTGTTTTCTGTTTTCTTTTTTCTTTTTTTAACGACACCACTAAAGCACATTGATTTATTAATCATCGGCTTTGAATGTCAAACATTTGGTAATTTTGACATATAATTTTAGAGACAAAACCCGCTACATATTTACATTAGTAGCAAGGGATCTTTTATATGCACCATTCCACAGACAGGATACTAGTCATGATGAACTGGATGGAACGAAAAATAGCCCAATGGGCCCACCGACGGGGATCGTTCATAGACCAATCGCGCATCAAGCGAGCGCTTTACCACTGGGTTACGTCCCGCCCTTTAAAGGTGTTTTCTCTTCAAGGAATTAATCGTTTTTGTATTTACGCATACCACATTTTAATGCAGTGATTCTTATTAACATTATTAGGTTCAGGTTTAGAATGAACAAGCATGTCCATTAAGACTGTACAATAGTTGCTGGCATCATCCGACGCTTATCTGTTGACTATCGTGTATTTAATGAGGGTATGTTTTGTTTGTTGTGGGGTTTCTTTGTTGTTGTTGTTTTTGTTTGTTGTTGGGGTTTTTGTTGTTGTTTTGTTTGTTTGTTGTTGTTGTTGTTGTTTTTTGGGGGGAGGGGTAAATCTGAGAATGTAGTAATTGGGTGGCTGGATGTTTTTTTTCAGAAAGACATAATTTATCTCTCAATGTAGGCCTACTTTGGAATACTTCTTTTTATGTCGTACCTCCTACTCTAGGAACAGTCTACATTCTCCAATGGGGCCGGAGATGGGAGGGGGCTATGTCCCCCAAAACATGTATATTCTTTCCCCTACGAACCTGCATTGGCGTAGAAAGTAATTGATAATGGGGGGAGGCACCCACACTGTCTATGATCCGTTTTATGGAGCGAAAGACAAATGTAAAAGGTGGTGGGGAAATGTTTGCGATCGGGGGGAGTGGGGCATGGCGTCCATGGCTACGCCAGTGATAGTTTGTGTTGTTAAGTGAAATAAGTGTCACGTGTCAGTACGTAGACTGCATAATGGGCGTGGTGACTGTCAGTGAAAATTATCCATAAGCATTCCAGTTTGTGGAGAATATGCATTACTGTTTCCGTAGAGAATATTATGTGCAGACGAGCTGAGAGGACCAGTCTACGGCAGGACGGGACGTGTGGCAGATACTAATTTCCAGCTAAACTGATTCCACGTGCTCTCCCTTCGTCACCAGTGTACCGCGATGAATGCTGATGACGTCACTGCATTCCACGTGCCGGTGGGGCTGACGTGTTAATATGTTTGTCTTGTTTGGCTAGGCGAGCGGCACGTTTCCGATTAGCCGATAGCGATCTCGCTGTGTCGCCGGCTCTTGTTTGCCAACATGTCGTAAACGATAGTTTTATGGTCACATTATTTAGCAATTATATTATCCTTTAAGATAACTAGCATGTTTTGCCAATTAACAATTTGTATGAAGGAAGAAAAATAGATATTTAAGCGATGACAAAAAGGAAACCGATGCATTTGCGAGAGTAATGCCATCTTATTAGAGTCGGGATCGCTATAATAGGATATGATTAGGGCGAGACTTTAAAGATGACGGTACCCCACAGTCACTGTCTGTATGGCGTGTGTACGTGTATCGATCGGACAGACCAACAAAGCAGCTCATCAAAGTGATTGATTGATTATCGGAAAGTGCAGCGCTGTTCATGCTGTGACCAATGTTCTGAGAAACATCAGAGGACACAAAACACTGGTATTATTTTGCATTGATATTTCTTTAAATACGTCTCTCTCATCAGAATGGATCTTACAAATGACATTTAAATATCCATATCAGAAAAAAATCGCTCACATCACTGAATTATGTGTAATCTACTAAGTCAACATAGGCGCAGGAAACGGGGAAAGCAGGGTGGCAAAAGCCCCCATCCCCCATCCCCCCACACACACCACCCCGCCAACTTTGAAAATTATACATTGCAAACCAAACCTCGCAGATGCAATGGAAATTAATTTAACTGACCGCCCCATCTCAGTTACGGCATTCTCCGGCGCCTATGGTCCACACATTGGCTGTAATTATAAATACGCGCATCATTAATTTATCGAGAACGTATTTACTGTTGGCATTATTGGATAACAGAGCCTACTGTGTAATTGCCTATGATTGACATACGTCACTGAATCAATACAATAAACACTGACAATGACAGCTATGTTAGTATTTTACCATTTTGGAAAAGCTCGACCCAATACTCTACGTCCAACTTTTAAACCATTAAGAATTATCAATATTATATTATATTAGAGAGATGTATCAAAATTATTTCCTCACCCCATTAAATAAAGTTATGGAAAATTGTCTCACAAAGTTGGTCCATACCTACCTGTCCCGGACCCAGACACTGGCCATGCCAGAGAGTCGGAGACTGGCTGTGACATGGACATGGTTGAACACGAGATCCAAGCATGATCGAATTATTTCGACTTGACTTGACTAGTTTAGTACTGGTACATTAGTGTAGACAAACTATGCCAAAATATATGGTATACCCTTCACAATTTGAAAATGTAATGAAAAACATATTCAAAATGTAGGAAATAATAATTAGTGGAACCGGTAGTAATCTGGCTTTAAAGTTAGGGTAGTCCGAGCACTGCCGTCATCAATATGTACACACAGTTACTGTTATACAAGTCAAAAAGTTGGTGTTTTCTTCTAGGTTGTGTTACAAAAAAAGTTATGAAATCATGCCTTTTTCACTAATCCAATAATACATTAAAAATAAGCATTTTTCCCCTTGATAATTTATTTTTATTTAATCTGTAACTAAAGCTCATAGAGTAAACAATAAATCATGGATTTTTTTTATGTCGGTACCGGCTCTAACCATAGTGAGTGCATCGCTAGGCTCAGTGGGGAGTGTAAGGCCACACACATACAGAATATTTCATGTTTTTGTCAAATATGATTTATATCTCATCGAGTGAAGTTTGCGCGATGAGAGTGACTGCAAACTTTACTCGATGAGATATAAATCATATTTGACAAAAAACACCATTCATATCATCATCATCCATTTTTGTAATGTCCACACAAAAAAAATTCTTTGTATCTGTTAAATGTTTGTGGCGTTTAAAAAAATAATAGTAATTAAAAATAATAAATAAATAAATAAATAATAATAACAATAATAAAGAGAAAAAACACATGTCTTTAGCGGAATACAAATGCACACGTTTACGGTGCGTTTTAGAAAAACGAGTAGCATTTTGAAATTATTGTTCCTAGACTGCTTGTCTCCATAATATTTTGACAAGTGAATAGAGTTATGTTTTGGTTCAGGCCTGAAGAAAATGTTGACTGAGGTATTCTGTGTAACACGTATCATTCCTGACAAGCACAGTGTTACATCTTTATGATGTCTAATAATAAACAGCATTTCACCGGGCCAAAGCTTGATGTGTACCTAACTTTAAATAGCGCACGTAATGCTAGCACACCTGTCATTGGTGAGATACGTGACAGGGCATGTTGTCATAAAGTGTTCTTTCAGCTTGCCACTAACTTCCTATAATTTGACTTGAACTAGTATTAGTGTACCTAATTTAAAAAAAAAAAAAATAGAAAAGAAGTATTGACAATCACAGTTGTACGTCCCTTAAATTGTCGTGGTATAGTACAAAAATGTATAATTATTTCGACAATTCCGTTTAAAATGTATGGAGACCGGCAAACAAGACTAGACTAATTGATACAATGTCGGTATAAATTTCTACCAAATTACCAAGATTACCAGATGACATCTGTCTTGGAAGATCGCTAACGTTCCTACATAATGCCGTGGTCAGATGTAGAAATAGGTTTTAATACAACGTATATTTTACACAAAGATACAGAGGCCTTGTATTGTTTATTGTTGGGTGTTTTTTTTGTTTTGTTTTTTTTTTTGGGGGGGGGGTTGGGGGGGGGTGGTTGTGGGTTTGTTTGTGTTGTTGTTTTTTTTGTGTGTGTGTGTGTGCGCGCGCGTGTGTGTGTGTGTGTGTGTGTGTGTGTGAAGCTTGTTTATTTAAGAAAGACTGATAACGAATTGCTCGATCTGCTGGTGCCAATAGTGACAAATAGGAATATGTATGGATGGGAAACATTCTAAGCAAAATCAGATGGTGATCCTCTTACTGAACAGGGTGTATACCAATCATATCCCATAGACGACAGTAACTGACGTGGCTAAAGCTGCGTCAAGCAATGTTTCAGGGAATATATACATCGTGGATATACATATTATAATCTTTTACCTTTAAAATTAAATCACAAAAAATTAGATCGCGGACATCGACTACCTCAGTTCCACAGATTGTGGCACCCTATACAAGTTTCAAGCGCAGTAGTACCTGGTTACATAACTCACCTTATGACAGGTGTGTAGTATTACGTGCGCTATTTAAAGTTAGTGTACATCAAGCTTTGAACAAAAGCATAGCACTATTCACTATAATGTAGATAAGCAGTCTAGGAGAATTTTCAAAATGTTATTGTTTTTTTCCCTCACAGACCTTAAACGTGTGCATTTGTATTCTAGATTTACTAAAGACATGTTTCGTTTCATTAATTTTAACTTGGTTTTCTAACTTATACACAAGTGAGATTCAAGCATTCTGTCCTGGACACACGAATTTGTTATGTTGGCTGTCTACCCAGAACATCATTGGGGTACTGAAGAGGTCGAAAAAGTAGCCTTACGCCTCCCCTTTTAGCTTTTAAAACTCTGTCAGGGTAATGCGGTATCGAGGTGCGAACTCAGTACCTACCAGCCTTAAGTCCGACGGTTCAACCACTACACAATCAATGCTGGTATGGCATATTGTACATGGAATGACAGAATCCAGTTTTCAGAATACGATGGTAAGCACGACAGGTATAAGGTAACGCACACAACACATTTTGCTAAAACATTGCGTATTAAATGGTTATAATTACGTTAGTCTCTTTCAGTTTTATGTTCACATTTATGATGGAATCTTTGAAGAGTTAGACAGCTGTTCATGATCTTATTCCTAAATTGGTATTGGTTACCTGAGTTACAATTAAAAGGTTAGAGCTCCCTAAGTTATTTTGACTAGCATATTTTCAACGTTGAGTTTAAAATCGTTCCACTAATTCTATTGTTCTATATTTTGTGTACTACATAGAGAGTTGAATACAGTTGGAATTAAAACTTTTGCCATTTGTGATGGTGTTTCGCTAAACTGTCTAAACTACATGCACTGGCCATGGCGAAAGTAATCATTCAGTTAAGTGTGAAGCGCAAAATCCCGTTCAGCGAGTGTTTGTTCTGTTTGGCTGAACTCGGCCGAGGTTTCCGTGACAAATACGTGCGACATAGACATGATATATTGTTTAATTATTATTTTCCACTCTACGTAATATGTAGGAAGTAACCCAAAAAATACAAACGTCATATTATGTCTACGTGACACATACATGACTGGTGCCATTAGCCACTTTTAGATATTCTTGACACGTCCAATCAAGGTTCAGGTATGTCCATCGTGGGCTTAGTTCCTGATTCCTACCCGTAGGGCAGAAAATGCTCAACTTTTGCGAACACCTGATATCATTACTGTTTGGGCCCTGATTCATGAGTTGCATCTGAGACTGATCCTAACCTTTTAAATATCCTGTGAGCTCTGTGATCGGCAGTTTTATATTTGTTTAGCCAGTCTTGGGAGTTTCAGTCCTTCTACAGACGGAAGTAGGAAGGGAAGTAGGAAGGGTGGATCGTTCTCAGAGGTGGTTTCAACGACCGGGGTACCAGGGGACTAGGGGACGCCATCTAGCTTAAATTGTGTATTCATTGGGATGCCCCTTTGACGAGTTGGTTCATGTGCTCTTTTCCCGTTAGTCACCCCCTCCTCCCACTCCTCGCCCTTTAAATAGTTCCTGGATCCATCTTTGGCTTTGATCCTACAGCGGCAGTTCCTAACGATGATTTATAAGAACAATCACGACAATGAGTCACGGTATTGTCAAAACATCCCTTTGACTTTGCCTTATGCAGAGATACGATTTGGGTTTTGTCGTTCAGATTTTAAAATGGAATATTGAGGTTTAAGTCGAGAAATATCTACATGTACTAGCTAACATGTACTAGCTTCGTGTGTTACAGTATTTTACAGCCCTTATAATTCGACGGCCGTGTTCACCAATTGTGTTGAACAAACGGACATCTCCGATCTGTAGTTTACAGAGAGCAATAAAGCGGAGCAAACAGGGCAATAAGGACATAAACAAAGAAAATATTTTAAAATACACCTGCCCTACTACATCCTTGGAAGAGTGGCCATTACCTTTTCCTTGATGCCTAATGGCCAGATACACGTGAGTGCTAGATTGCACACGAACAGTCCGTACAAATGTTACAATCGAACGTAAACCTACATTTACTGACATGTATAATTATTTAGTGGTAATTCTCGTACTTCTCCATTTCTCCGTTTCTCCAAAACTCGTAATTCTCCATTTCTGAAAATTAACAGCGGTCCTTGTCTCATTATGATCCAGGAACGGACGGAACTTTCCTTAGAATGTAGCATCTGTGATGTTACTAGTAGCGGGCGGAACTTGCAGTCAAAATTAAAGTTTGTTTTGTTTAACGACACCACTACGGCACATTGATTTATTAATCATCGGCTAATGACGGCTATTGGATGTCAAATATTTGGTAATTTTTGATGTATAGTTTTAGAGAGGAAACCCGCTACATTTTTCCATTTGTAGCAAAATATCTTTCATATGCACCATCCCATACCCCATAGACAGGGTAGCACATACCACGACCTTTGATATACCAGTCGTGGTGCACTGGCTGGAAAGAGAAATAGTACAATGGGCCCACCAACGGGGATAAAGCGAGTGCTTTTCCACTGGGCTACGTCCCGCCCCGATCTTACAGTCAGGAACAGCGAAGAACAACTGTTAAGAATGAGAGAGGAAAAAACCAAACAGTAAACGCATACATATATGGGTCATTAAACGCACGAAAGGGGTTGTTTACGTCAAAGTAATCAACACTGAACAGTGTCCAATTATGTCCAAAGAAAGAGTTGCGCACACCAGCACCACAACTCATTGGTTGTCGTCTGTGTAGTACGTGACACAATGTGTTGTCTGTGTTGTGGGTGACACAGTGTGTTGCGTGTGTAGTGTGTGACACTGTGTTGTCTGTGTAGTTGGTAACACAGTGTGTTGTCTGTGTTGTGGGTGACACAGTGTGTTGTCTGTGTAGTGTTACACAGTGTGTTGTCTGTGGGATGCCACATTGTGTTGTCTGTGTAGTGGGTAACACAGTGTATTGTCTGTGTAGTGGGTAACACAGTCGTGTTGTCTGTGTTGTGGGTGACACAGTGTGTTGTCTGTGTAGTGTGTGACACAGTGTGTTGTCTGTGTTGTGGGTGACACAGTGTGTAGTGTGTGACACAGTGTGTTGTCTGTGTTGTGGGTGACACAGTGTGTTGTCTGTGTTGTGGGTGACACAGTGTGTTGTCTGTGTAGTGGGTGGCACAGTGTGTTGTCTGTGTAATGGATGCCACAGTGTGTTTTCTGTGTAGTTTGTGACACAGTGTGTTGTTTGTGTAGTGGGTAACACAATGTGTTGTCTGTGTAGTGGGTCACAGTGTGTTGTCTGTGTATTGGGTGACACAGTGTGTTGTCTGTGTAGTGGGTCACAGTGTGTTGTCTGTGTAGTGGCTGACACAGTGTGTTGTCTGTGTATTGGGTGACACAGTATGTTGTCTGTGTAATGGATGGCATAGTGTGTTGTCTGTGTAGTGGGTGACACGGTGTGTCGTCTGTGTAGTGGGTGACACAGTGTGTCGTAGTGGATGCTACAGTGTGTTGTTTGTGTAGTGGGTAACACAGTGAGTTGTCTGTGTAATAGATGCCACAGTGTGTTGTTTGTGTAGTGGGTAACACAGTGTGTTGTCTGTGTAGTTGATGACACAG
The DNA here is from genome assembly GCF_016097555.1 of Gigantopelta aegis. Taxonomy (NCBI): domain Eukaryota; kingdom Metazoa; phylum Mollusca; class Gastropoda; order Neomphalida; family Peltospiridae; genus Gigantopelta; species Gigantopelta aegis. The sequence goes on from NC_054702.1 coordinate 116,354,933, forward strand.
TTTTTTATCTGTGTAGTGGGTAACACAGTGTGTTGTCTGTGTAGTGGGTAACACAGTGTGTTGTCTGTGTAATGGATGCAACAGTGTGTTGTCTGTATAGTGGGTAACACAGTGTGTTGTCTGTGTAGTAGGTGACAGTGTGTTGTCTCTGTAGTGGGTAACACAGTGTGTTGTCTGTGTAGTGAGTGACACCGTGTGTTGTCTGTGTAGTGGGTGGCACAAAGTTGGCTGTGCAGTGGGTGGTGCACAACATGTTGTGTGTGTAGAGGTAGACGTGGCTGTTCTTAAGAAAAACTCAGATAAACAGCCCCAGGTCAGAACAGATCTATACAGCCGAGGGTCAGATGGGTCGATGGGACAACATCGATCATTAAACACTGAGCTATATATGAGCAGCCAATGAATGGAAAATCAATGGCCATAATTACACTCGACAAACTGGGACCAGTCTAGTCAAAGGCAAAACACGCTAACTGCCAGGCACCAGAAGAGTTCCAGTCTATTGGCACGGCTGAGTGGCGTTTCAAAGAAATTCTATCTACGTTATTAAATGATTTTTTTTTTTTTTGTCCTGTGTTAAGAAGTAGCAGAGAGGATTAACAGACAAATTGTAGGGTACATACCATCAGATTAAGTTCCATAGGTGACAATGGTAACATGTCGCTAAAGATTCTATATATCTATTCATAGTCATCAAATAAAAACATTTCAATGGCAGTTCGAATGACGTCATTTTGGATGTCCTTACATCAAAATAAAGTTATGCCTAACGTTTTTTTGTTTTCTGAACGCTGGACAGCTTTCAGTGTCAAATTGCCATTGAAATGTTTTTATTTGATGACTATGAATGCATACGTCAATCATGGAGTGTCACCCAAGTACGTTTGCTTAAATGTCAATAAACCTACTTTGATTGCACTGAAAATGTAAGATATTATATGATATATATATATATATATATATATATATATATATATATATATATATATATATATATATATATATACATGTATATAATAAACCACCTCGCCTTTACAATTAACCTAAGAAAACTGGAGACTACATTGCCTGTTTCGGACATAATAGGAAGTGTCATGAAGATTTTAGTGGCATCCTGCACATTAGTACCTAGTATCTCGTTGAAATCAAATAATTTACTAAACACTTTATGAAAGTCATGATACACGTCTCTGTAATGGTATGCATAGCAGTATTTAATACACAATTAATGCACTTCCATCTTTGACCTAAACTCTAGTTAAGGAATTAATTTTTAGAGGTATCCCTAAGGGGAATTACATCTGCTTATGTTTTCCACTGATTTCATACATGAGAGATTTATCTGTTTTTGTTTACCGACTATACAAGCTCAGAGAATAGTGTTATTCTAGCTGTGTGATTTACATCTTTGCCTCCCTCCTCTCTCTCTCTCTCTCTCTCTCTCTCTCTCTCTCTCTCTCTCTCTCTCTCTCTCTCTCTCTCCCCCCAACTCTCAACTATCAAAGGTTGTGGTATGTACTACCCTGTCTGTGGTATGGTGCATATAAAAGATCCCTTGCTACTAATCGAAAACAGTAGCCCATGAAGTGATGACAGCGGGTTTCCTCTCTCAATATCTGTATGGTCCTTAACCATATGTCTGACGCCATATAACTGTAAAATATAACGTATTGAGTGCGTTGTTAAATAAAAAAAATTCTTTCTTTCTTTCTTTCTTTTCCGAAAATAATTTTTGACGAGTATACATTTGTAGGCATCTGTTACCACTAGCTCCAGTACTTATGAAACACCCAGTGTATAGTGTGACTGCTAATAAAGTTGCGTCAAGTGCAAGTGAAGAGGCGATTACAACGGTGTTTATTGACCAGTCTATTTTCTACATATCGCAGATCATTACTTCATTGTGTTGAAATGCTCCTGTAAGAGGAATAAAATGTTACTAAATTATAACCAAATCAATTTTATACACAGTTGGCGTACGAGTTTTATTACACCGGTAAACAGGCTTCACGTACAAACATTTATATTCCATGTTTACTTCTAAAGAGGTATTTCCATCTCATTTGATTTCTGTTTAATTTGAAGCCAGGATGTCATCAAACACACCTGTCGAGGTCACCAATGTTGATACACGTCTATCACGTATAATGTTCTTAAACTTAAATATATAGGCCTACATGTATTAATAATCGTAATTTATACCTGCAAACACCATCAAGCTAGCCTATGTGTATGTTATTATCATAGCCCATAATATGGAACAAGCTTGGTAGGGCTTGCGAACATGCAGTCAAATTTTTTTGAAACTAAATCTTATAGGCCACTCTGACTTTACGTCTCCGTCAGCAGATCTGATAAAAACCAACGTTATTGCGTGTCCACATAACCGTTCATTCAACCAATCGAGAAGCTGCTATCATAAATCTGACAACTTCAAACAACGTATATACTATAGCGCCTTCGGAGTGACTGACGTGTGATAAAGTTGATTCAGGTCCTCTGTCATGAACCGGTGGAGTGAAGGTTTGATTTGACTGAGACCGATGTAACACTGACTGATTAAACAAAAATTATATTTGGAGGTTGAGATCTAAACTGGAGTGGGGGCAATCACACTGTTTATGGGTCGTGTGATGGGGACACAGATGATGTGGGAAGGTGTTATTGGGTTACATCAGTACGGTGTAAGCACACAAGTCCTGGCCTCTGTCCGCGCATGTTTTTACGACAAATGAAAGTGGGGAGGGAAGGATTTTTGTTGTTATACAGACGAAGTGTTACTCACTAACACAGCTGAATTTTTGTTATTATACAGGCGAAGTGTTACTCACTAACACAGCTGAATTTTCGTTGTTATACAGGCGAAGTGTTACCCACTAACACGGCTGAATTTTCGTTGAAATACAGACGAAGTGTTACCCACTAACACGGCTGAAATTTCGTTGAGATAGAGGCGAAGTGTTACCCACTAACATGGCTGAATTTTTGTTGTTATACAGGCGAAGTGTTACCCACTAACACGGCTGAATTTTTGTTGTTATACATGCGAAGTGTTACCCACTAACACGGCTTAATGTGTGTTGAGATACAGACGAAGTGTTACCCACTAACACGGCTGAATGTTTGTTGAGATACAGGCGAAGTGTTACCCACTAACACTTCTGAATGTTTGTTGAGATACAGAAGAAGTGTTACCCACTAACACGGCTGAATGTTTGTTGAGATACAGGTGAAGTGTTACCCACTAACACGGCTGAATGTTTGTTGAGATACAGAAGAAGTGTTACCCACTAACACGGCTGAATGTTTGTTGAGATACAGGCGAAGTGTTACCCACTAACACGGCTGAATTTTTGTTGAGATACAGACGAAGTGTTACCCACTAACACGGCTGAATTTTTGTTGTTATACAGGCGAAGTGTTACCCACTAACACGGCTGAATTTTTGTTGTTATACAGGCGAAGTGTTACCCACTAACACGGCTGAATTTTCGTTGAAATACAGACGAAGTGTTACCCACTAACACGGCTGAAATTTCGTTGAGATAGAGGCGCATGTAGAAGATGGCGTACCGGTTAAAACGGGCGGATCCAATGGGGGGACAAGAAAATATAAAGGTGGTGCTGGAGGAAAGGTGCGATTGGGGTGGGGGTGGGGGGGGGGAGGGAGCATGGGGGACATCTGGCTATACCAGAACTGCGTGTTTGAAATCTTCATTAGATATAGACCTAAACACGAAAAGAAATGAATACGGAAGATCTTCTTGCAATAATCGACCAATAATAAATAAGTAATAAAAAGAGCTTTCGGCGTTTAATTTAAAATCTGTTGAGTGATTGGCCTACATTTTGAGTAAGTCCTCACGTAACAAGAAAGAAATGTTTTATTTAACGACGCACTCAACACATTTTATTTACGGTTATATAGCGTCAGACATATGGTTAAGGACCACACAGATTTTGAGAGGAAACCCGCTGTCGCCACTACATGGGCTACTCTTCCGATTAGCAGCAAGGGATCTTTTATTTGCGCTTCCCACAGGCAGGATAGCACAAACCATGGCCTTTGTTGAACCAGTTATGGATCACTGGTCGATGCAAGTGGTTTACCCATTGAGCCTTGCGGAGCACTCACTCAGGGTTTGGAGTCGGTATCTGGATTAAAAATCGCATGCCTCGACTAGGATCCGAACCCAGTACCTACCAGCCTATAGACCGATGGCCTACCACGACGCCACCGAGGGCGGTCCTCCTCACGTAACAGATCTACTGGTTGAGCATGAACAACATCTAGCACGAAAGAAGAGGGAGACTTGGGACAAGTCTATGATAAGTCCACACGCTTTCCAATTAAAGTTTGTTTTGTTTAACGATACCACTAGAGCACACTGATTTACTAATCGTCGGCTATTGGATGTCAAACATTTGATAATTTTTTACATATAGTCTTACAGGTAGCACTAAACCAAATAACGTCCGGCTGTATCAAAGGTAGAAACGTTAACACCACAAGTCCTGTGATTGGTTATAAATGTGAGTGTGTTGGTTGTAAAAAGAAAATAGTTTCATCGGGGGTAAAAATGTATGCAATTTTATTTATTTCATCTAGCACCACTGTGTCAAGTAGCCTTGTGCTCGGAACATGTATTGGGTACCTGTAAAAAAATACTCAAATTTTGTGCGAAACAAGGGTGTTGTACAAACTCCTTGTTATACCGAAAATGAGCCATGAAAGGTACCATTTTCTTCAGTTAATACTTTGAGGTAGGGGTTGTAGTACTGATATTTATGGGTCATAGTTTGGTTGATTTATTTATTGCATACAGTGTTTTTAAACATAAACGTTAACATGGTCGCCTATGGGATTTTATTTGGTATAGTCTTATCTATAAAGGAAACCCGCTACATGTTTCCATTAGTAGCAACGGATCTTTTATATGTGCCATCCCACAGACAGGATAGTACATACCACGGCCTTTGATATACCATTTGTGGTGCACTGGCTACAAAGAACACACTATCAAATGACAGTTACAATGTGGACAGTTACAGTGTTTACTACTGAGTGTTTTTCTCAATCTGAGTAAAATCATCTCCACTGTGCCTATATCCAGTTGCGCTGAATTAATCAGATTTATGTTTGTTTCTTGTTTATGCAAGATTGACAGGATTTGTGAATTTGAGTCCAATACCTTTGACTGAGTTTAGTCTGTGACTAAGTAAACAACATCTACATAAAACAGCGCGGTCAATAAACGCTCGCCACTAATGTGACTATTAATTGAATGATTCGCAGCTACGACAATGGTTGACACACTGCGGTCGCTGGTCTGCGTTAAACGTGTTTTTAAAAAAAAAACGTACCAGTAGTCAGTCGCCTGTCGTCAGTTAGCTAACGCCTGTTGTATATCGATTTCCCGAGATTTCGCGCCCTTTATATACAGACGAAGAGAGCCGTTATCTTGCCCAGTGTTTATCCGGGTACGGGAAAACCATTCGCCATGACAGTGCGTGTGGTAAAACCAATAGCACATATATTTTTGATACACCAAGCTTCTGTTAGCCTCGATTGATTAGTGTTCGGATACACATCGAGTGAACAAAACTGGTTAGTATTTAAAGTACAGCATGAAGACTATGTTCAAACTGATCTTTGATAGAAAAATACAATGGCGCTTGCGTTTCTTCGCCTTTCTAAATATAACGGGGTGTTTGTACTTCCTGGTAATGTCGCTACTGGCTGCATACCTAGTGTGGTTTCAAATCCTGCCCCATTTCTACGAAGATAACCAATTGGTGATGACAGTACACAAACTACTAGTTTTGTACGTGTCGCTGAACGGTTTGGGGAATTTTGTGCTGTGTGTCTGTACGGACACTAGCGTCAAACGGATGCACGGTGACCAGGGTGGAGGTGGCACCACAAGAAAGCCAGTAAAAGACATTCTGTGTGGAGACTGTGGAACCATGAAGCCAGGTCGATCTCACCGCTGTGACACTAATGTTAAACGGATGCACGGTGACCTGGGTGGAGGTGGCACCACAAGAAAGCCAGTAAAAGACATTCTGTGTGAAGACTGTGGAACTATGAAGCCAGGTCCATCTCACCGCTGTGACACTAATGTTAAACGGTTGCACGGTGACCAGGGAGGAGGTGGCACCACAAGAAAGCCAGTAAAAGACACTCTGTGTGAAGACTGTGGAACCATGAAGCTAGGTCGATCACACCACTGTGATCTGTGTCGAACCTGCGTCTTGAAGCGAGACCATCACTGTTTCTTCATGGCGGTGTGCATCGGCTACCACAACCAGAAACACTTCATAATGTACTGCCTGTTCATGTTCATCGGCACGTTCTACACGCTAGTCATGGTGGTCAAGTACGCTAACGCTCTCTACGGAGTTCAGTTTTCCGGACCGCAGACTTTCGTTACTTTGCTTGTGGACTTGTTGTCAAATTCCCTCTCAGGAAAGCCGCCATCTTTATTCTACCTGATTCTGGTGGTCCTACTATACAGCAGTTTAGTCATGGGTCTGGTGGCCGTGGGGTTTCTGTACTGGCAAATCACTATAGCAACCAGCGGACAGACGACATACGAGGCATGGCGTGGGGTGCACACCTACGCTAGAAACCACGCCAAAGACAACTTGAGAGACGTGTTTGGGAAATTCTGGCTTCTGCTGTTTTTAGTTCCATTACCACTGCCACAGTATGGGGACGGAACATACAGTACCGCCGAACAGGCTAGGAAGAAGAAAGCTTGATGGTGTGGCGAAATGTTTCTGTAGACATACTTCATTTATATCTTCAATGTGCACATATGTATACAATTATTTTATATATTCCGAGGGCTTGACTACATAATGATTGTACAATATTAATGTATTGTTAAACAGGTTTTTCATATTTGATGGAGTTGTCTTTAATTTGATCACACAAATCACACACACACACACACACGCACACACAGACACTTACACACACGCACAGACATACACACACACAGACACATACACACACACACAGACACACACACAGGCAGAGACACGCACACAAACATACCATATACAAATATAAAATCACACACAATAAAACATACACACGCAACACAAACACACATTCATGCACACACACACTCACTCAACAAACACAAACACACATTCATACGCACACAAACACACGCACACACACCATATACAAATATAAAATTACACACACAATAAAACATACACACGCAACAGACATTCATGCACACACACACTCACTCAACAAACACAAACACATTCATACACACAACACGCACACATATTCCATAAACATACTATAAAAACGTTTGTTTTGTTTAACGACATAACTAGAGCACATTGATTTATTAATCATCGGCTATTGGATGTCAAACATTTAGTAATTCTGACATATTGTCTTAGAGAGGAAACCTGCCACAGTTTTCCATTAGTAGCAAAGGATCTTTTATATGCAGCATCCCAGGATACAGGATAGGATAGCACATACCACGGCCTTTGATATACCAATCAAGGTGCACTGGCTGGAACGAGAAACAGCCTAATGGGATCGATCCCATACTATACACGTCCCAAAAACTGATAAATTAGCGTTTACTGAATTTGCATAAGCGGACGTGACAGGAGTGTCAGGGGGTCAACTGCCTAACCCCCCAGTGTTGGAGCAAATCTTTGCATTTGGGCAAACACGATGGAGACGGGAGGGCAAACTGAGCTGGCCTGAAAACGTGTTTCCTTCTACTCCGCCTTTTTACATGGAACACTATAAGTTGTAGAAGCATCACGAGGGGTATATGGCTTTGTATGTACCCTCTGTGTGTTCTTTTACCTCGAGCCGAATAATCAAAATAACGCCAGACAATAATTGTTAACAATTTATTAACGGATCCGTACCACGCGGACGCGAACGAAACCACTTGCCAGTGACGAAAAATAGTTCCATCGATAAACGAGTTTTTAACTTCAAATGTTTGTAATACGAAATTGTCTGAAACAGATATTAATAAAAAAAAAAAAAAAAAAAACTACTCTTTTTTTTTCTTCAGAAATGTATGTAGTAAAAAAAATTAATAATAAAAAAAACTAAAAAAAACCCACACAACTGTTGCTAATCGCGCATTAATACAATAACACCACGACCGTAATTAGTAAAAATAAAATTAATTATGTATACTTGATTGATTATCAATGTTATTTATAATCTAATTATTGCTTTAGCATTAACTGGGGTGGCTGGAAACTGTTGGAAATTACAGACGGGGAATAAGAGAATTTGGCTCCGCCCACAGGGGTATAAGGGATTTGTCCAACGGTAAACAACCAATGAGATTAAAGAATTTTACATGAAGGCGAGATAAAACTTCTTCTTCTTCAGCGATCCCGAACATGGAACACAACTAACATGGAACCCTGTAAAGCTGTTTGGTAGTAATGCAAATATGAATAAATGTTGTTATCCAGATTCGGGCTTTTTCGTTTAATTCGGTAAAAAAAAAATCAACCTGCCTGCCCCTCCCCCTCTCGCCCACCTACTGCCATAAATATGGGATCCCGTACGCATGTGTGAATTTGTACGCGACATAGTCAAGCGATGGAAATTAACTGAAAGCAAACAATGACGCATCATAGATACGAAACAGAACTGAGCGTGTTTTAAATGATTAAGTATTAACACATTTTGAGATTGCATCTAGTTGTAACAAGTTCTAATCCTAGACTTTGTAAGTTGTAACAGTGTGTACACTTAGTTCACCGACAAGGACTTTGAAGATAGATCCATTACGTTTGAACTGGCGTTGGTCAAAACAAACTGTGTGTTTGTTAATCAGCTAGGACAAAAATACATCCGAGATCGCTGAAACAACAGAAAACGTAAGAGCGCACGGTGAATGCGAAAACTAGAAACACGTGAAGCACGTTCCACAGCGCGGTCGAAGCAGTAGAACTCGGTGAAGCGTACACACACATTGTACCGTGTATGTCGGCCTTGCATGCTTGTATGTTCATGTTTATCTAAAGACTCATTAGTGGCACCATTAGACTATTGGTCCTCCAACCAGTGCTCCACGTTTGATATATCAAACGCCGCGGTATGTGCTGTCCTGTATGGGGGAAATATATATAAACGATACATTGCTGCCAGTAGGAAGGGGATGCAATACCTCTACTAGACATTTCAAACGTGTGTGTGTGTGTGTGTGTGCGTGTGTGTGTGTGTGTGTGTGTGTGTGTGTGTGTGTGTGTGTGTGTGTGTGTGTGTGTGTTAATAACCATTGCAAAATGTTTATACATCCATTTCGCCAATTCTATCATTTCCAATGCTTATTACTAACCATTGCGGAGTCTTAATATGAATTTTGAAAATTATTTATGATTAATATTTTTTTAAATTATTATTATATATATATATATATATATATATATGCTTTCTATTTTAATTTGTTTTTATTTGCCCATATAACCAAGTTGCTTAATTTATAACAAAATAATAATATTAATAATTAAAAAAAAAAAATGGAATCGGTAACCCAGTAGCATACAAATAGTTCTGGTTCTGGTGGCAAAACAATCTTCACAATTGATTCTTTATTGAACTATACACTCGCTGAAAGAATGGGAAGACACCTTCATTACAGACGTCTTTATCATTCTACTGTACATAGATTTATATCAGTGGTCCTATAGCTATTTGTATCAGTATTTTTACAAATCTTTATTACATCTACTAATGCTTGTATCGGCAATTCTATAGATGTTTACATCAACGATTCTACAGACGTTTTATCAATGATTCTACGGACGTTTTATCAATGATTCTACAGATGTTTTTATCAATGATTCTACAGATGTTTTTATCAATGATTCTACATATGTTTTATCAATGATTCTACATATGTTTTATCAATGATTCTACAGACGTTTTATCAATGATTCTACAGATGTTTTATTAATGATTCTACAGATGTTTTATCAATTACCGGCCTCGGTGGCGTCGTGGCAGGCCATCGGTCTACAGGCTGGTAGGTACTGGGTTCGGATCCCAGTCGAGGCATGGGATTTTTAATCCAGATACCGACTCCAAACCCTGAGTGAGTGCTCCGCAAGGCTCAATGGGTAGGTGTAAACCATTTACACCGACCAGTGATCCATAACTGGTTCAACAAAGGCCATGGTTTGTGCTATCCTGCCTGTGGGAAGCGCAAATAAAAGATCCCTTGCTGCTAATCGGAAGAGTAGCCCATGTAGTGGCGACAGCGGGTTTCCTCTCAAAATCTGTGTGGTCCTTAACCATATGTCTGACGCCATATAACCGTAAATAAAATGTGTTGAGTGCGTCGTTAAATAAAACATTTCTTTCTTTCTTTCTTTTATCAATTATTCTACATATGTTTATATCAGTTATTCTACATTCTATATCTATTATTAGTATTAGCAGTTTTACATATGTTTTTATCCATATAAGTCTACATACGTTTATATCAGTAATTAAATAAATGTTTATTTTAGTAGTTCTACATATGTTTATTTTAATAATTTTACAGATGTTTATATCACTAGTTCTACAACTGTTTATATCAGTAATTCTACATGTTTCATTCAATAATTCTATAGATGTTTATATCACCAGTTCTACAGATATTTATATCAGTAGTTCTACATATGTTTATGTAAGTAGTTCTACATATGTTTATATTAATAATTGTACATATGATTATATCAGTAGTTCTACAGATGTTTATATCACTAGTTCTACAGATGTTTATATCAATAATTCTATAGATGTTTATATCAATAATTCTATAGATGTTTATGTAAGTAGTTCTACAGATGTTTATGTAAGTATTTCTATAGATATTTATATCAGCAGTTCTACAGATATTTATATTAGTAGTTCTACAGATGTTTATATTAGTAGTTCTACAGATGTTTATATCAGTAATTCTATAGATATTTATATCAGTAGTTCTACAGATGTTTATTTCAGTAATTGTACATATGTTTATAATACATCAGGTGGCCTACAAATGCATCAGCTGTTCTGCAAATGCTTATATGGAAGGTTCTACAAACACTTATATCACTGATTCTAGAGATCCTTACATCAATTAACGGTTTTACATATGTGCGTGTGAATGGTTCCACATATGTTGACATAAGTGCTTCCACAACTTATTCTGCCTGTCTCAACACATATTTGTATAGATGCTTCCACCACCGATATTCTGACAACTGCTTCTGTATGAATGATGGCTCTGTGCTCATACTCTCCCAGCTCCGTATGGCTTTCATTAAACTAAATATAGATGCACAACTACGCCCGTCGTTGGCCATTAATGATATAGCCGGTGCCAAGACAGTGCTAACAATATATCGAGTATAAACCCGTAGCTGATGTGCAGCCATAACCGTTCTGATAGCTAGGAGTCACTGGATGATCGATGTGCTGGGGTGCTGTTCAACAAACTCGCCGTTCCACTGCGTTCCTTTTATGTAAAATGCTTGGGCAGATGTTAAATCTGCTTCGAATAGTAACAGGCAAACAGTGTATGTACAAATAAACATGATGGTAACATATTGCATACAAGAATATGCGGCCAATGCCGGGTTTACATTGCCAATTTCCTCTCATAATTTATACGGTATGAAATGGGTATTGTATATCGTCGTGCGAGGCTAGTACCGGGAGACTTCCAAGACGGCAACTGAGCGCGATATCGCGGTGCAGTGGGTACCTTGTAACCAATTGAGAATACATAATACATGCGTCTGATATTTAAAGATCATACTATCCGATAGACTCCTGCTTACAAACGCAAACCACGCAACACGCCTGGTTCTATTAAATACAAACTCTGTGTGGGGTTGTCTCAACACCATCTTTCTATCAGAGCATGCTTCCAGGTGGTGATAACCTGCTACTTCAGTAGTTTGTTAATGTTCACAGTCTGTGAAAAAACACAACAATTATGCTGTCACTACAACATTTCCAGTTCCGTAGGTACACAACCCTGGCAAATAACCGGCTGTCACATGGGGCGCGATGTTTTCAGTTTTCTGTGGCATTTATAGAAATTTTTATATTTTCTATACCACTTGTTCTCAATTAATTATTTGTTTTAATACTGACAAGTTAAACTCCTCTCTAAATTCCCAAATAGTCAACAGACATTTCCACGCTCGTTTCGTTTTTCTTTGACCTTCCGCAGCAATTTTTCCAGAGGGGCAAGACTTATTGACAAATATATTTTACGTGTAGACATGGTCAGGTATATGCAGGCATGGCGAATGTAAGTGAATATTTGGGGAGGGGGCTGACTGAATGATATCGAGAGGATTCAGAAGCATGCTCCTCCTGGAGAAAGTTAAAACTAAATGTTCTTAAACACATTTTCCTGTATTCTACAATTAAATTCGTTGTTATAAATTCAACACTTATTTTTTTTTTTTTTTTTTTTTATCATGTATAACATTTGAATACAAGTGGATCCGCTTAATATAAAAACACTACAGTTATGTACCAAATTGGTGGAGCAAATGAAATAAGTACTTAAAATGAATAACTGTACGATCCAATCATATAATTCGTCAGAATTACAATCGCAAATATCATGAATATCAAACAGTGGAATTACTATGGACTTCGTATTAAAACGTATATACTCAGGATTCAATGGTAACGCATTTACAACAATTTTAGAGGGGCCCGATGCATTCAATCACAGGAAATTAGGAAAATTAAAATTCGGCATAGCAAATGTTTGTAAATGCCAATATTTTAAATATGTAAAGCTAACATAATGATACTTTAACCGATGAATATACGTGAAAACATTCCGGCCGGGTCCCCCAGATGCGAACGATCATTCTGAAGAGTATTTTTAATAATGAAAATATAATATGTATGTCGACTGAATAGGGTGGATTTATTGTAAGTTAATTTATAGGAGAAGAGAGGAATGTTTAACCATACCTCAGCACATTTTATCGTACAACTATTGGCTGTCTACCGTATGGTTAATTTGTCACTTCATCTCAATAGTAGTATGGTAAAAGGCGTTCGCCTGATGCGCGGTCGGTCTAAGATCGATCCCTGTCATTGGGCCCATTGCGCTGTTTCTCGTTCCAGCCAGTGCACCACGACTGGTATATCAGAGACCGTGGTGTGTGCTATCCTGTCTGTGGGATGGTGAATATAAAACACCCCTTGCTACTAATAAAAACATATAGAGGGTTTCCTCTCTAAGACTATGCTGTCAGAATTACCAATGTTTGACCAAAAAAACTTCAACGTAATAGTGACAGTATAGTAATAGTGATAGTATAGTAATAATGACAGTATAGTAACGCACTGTGGGGAAAGAAAAGGAATGTTTGACAAACAAACTTCAACGTAATAGTGACAGTATAGTAATAGTGACAGTATAGTAATAGTGACAGTATAGTAACGCACTGTGGGGAAAGAAAAGGAATGTTTGACAAACAAACTTCAATGTAATAGTGACAGTATAGTAATAGTGACAGTATAGTAATAGTGACAGTATAGTAACGCACTGTGGGGAAAGAAAAGGAATGTTTGACAAACTTCAACGTAATAGTGACAGTATAGTAATAGTGACAGTATAGTAATAGTGACAGTGTAGTAACGCACTGTGGGGAAAGAAAAGGAATGTTTGACAAACAAACTTCAACGTAATAGTGACAGTATAGTAACGCACTGTGGGGAAAGAAAAGGAATTTTGAAAAACTGACCCCTTCTAGGGCTATTCTGAGGTGTTTTCTACTGGCTAGCCGAGCTGCTTTCACAGGAATGTAAACAATCGGGATATGAAAAAAAAATTCGCCTTGAGCAGGGGGGGGGGTTCGACCCCCAAACCCCTCCCCCTTCGCACGCGCCTGCTGGGGTGGGGATGGAGGGGGGAATCACTCCAAAAAGGTTGATGACTATAGACCTACCTAGCCTGAAGTTACATGGGGAAGGGGCAGTAAAGTAACAGCCAGGGCAGAGTAATAATACAAATACATTATAGCCTTGTCCAGTTGGACAAAAGAGACACATTGAAATTAGAAAGGAACGTTTTCGAATTATTCGAGGCACTAGCGTAGCCAGGAGGGAAAATATAAGATCCGGGTTGTGCCAGGCAGTGGAAGGGGGTGAACAACTGTCCCTACCTACTACATATGGAACTGTACTTTATGTGTCGCTATACAAACACATATACGTTTTTAAAAAATTTAAATATTACTGAATTTTTTTTTTTTTTAATTTTTTAAATTATTATTATTTTTTTTATTTTTTTTATTATTATTATTTTTACTTCAATCGTTGCAGAGGTCATGTACTGGACATCCGCACCTAATGCCCTCTCCTTCATGTTATAGACACTATGGTGGTTTTGGCTTTTTGAGGAGACCCCCGGCTCCTTGACGTCATGTAGAGAGCTGTTGTGCAGTTCCCCATAATAATAAAAATAAACTAGCATGTAAGTGCACGCCAGTCTACACAACGTGGCCATATGTCGAGAGTAGCGCGAGATCGCAGTAATTCAAGTTCGCTTGTTGCCGTAACGTTTCGGGTTAATGCTCCGAATCTTCGGGCAGACTGCAAACAGATGCACTATCTGTTTATGTTCACATGTGGCTGTATAAATAACTTGTGTTACCATTAAACAAGTGTAAATGCCTCGCGATCAGCAGTCATAGCCTTCAGAAAATATTATTATTAGTGTTTTAACACCACCATTGGGTCTACTACGTTTTGCATAACCATCATCATGTATGAACCACCTAGACCTAAAGGTAGTACGCCAAAATGCACTTTTGTAATGACTATGTCAGAATATATTCTGTAAAGAATGACACAAATATGCGACCGTGAAAGTATGTATATAATAAGTACTTCTGGATTGGTATGGGTGTCAGCAACTAGGAAGCCAAAGACTCCATTCAAAGTGGATCTGTTTAGCTGAACCTTCAGTGGGTATGGGCATAAGAAGAAGTACCCACATAATATTAAATACGAGCGTGGGGAGGGTGGGTATCTCAGCAACCGGCAGTCTTTAATGTAACCGCTATACCAATGTACCATGGATGCCATCTTTTCTCTGTTGGATACTGTGTATAGACTACGTGTGTAATAGTTTACGTGTGTAACAGTCTAAATACCAGCTTATTGTCTTAAGGTAATATTTGTAAAAGACATCCCAGCACACGACACTATTTGCTCGTGAAGAAGATCCTGAGTGATAGTGTAAAAGGTACCCCCTACTGACTGACGCCAGTCCCAGAGTGGCGAATCGTTATCCGTGACTTCATGATAAAAGAAGAAACTGGCTTTCATTATACAGTCTGCCATAACGCCTTTGCGCTGTTTACTCATTATTAAGTGCACTTTATCTGTTGATAAAAGAATTTCCTCACGTGGAACGGTGCGTGCCTGCCGACGTATTCTGGTCGTGTTCACGTGATGAGCTATAAGAATGTATTGTGGACGGAGTTGGAACTCTTCCAGAACTGTGATTGTCGCCACTCATCTTTCTGGTTTTGTCTCTGCGAGTGTATATCTCTTTGATTGCCACATTGAAAGCGTGCACATTCCTCCCCACTTCGTCTTGGGTGTATTTTCATAAATCCGCCTTGGGACGCGGTGTCCGCTTGTCGGTATTGTAAGCTGGACATCCTTTGTAATATCTCCAAAAGCTGTTCTTTAAAAATACGTATACCATTGTGGTAAAATATACCAACTGCCAAATCATGTGTACATGCTTATCCAATGAAGATTGAGGCATCTCTCGCCTGGGCACCGCTTTGATTCCATCAGTGAATGACTGACTGGATGGATGTTTGACGACACCCAGCACTAAAACACATCAGCGTCAAACAAGATAATCTCTGGCCTGGGCACCGCTTTGATTCCATCAGTGAATGACTGAATGGGTGGATGTTTGACGACACCCAGCACTAAAACACATCAGTATCAAACAAAGATAATCAATAGCAATCAAACATTCTAAAATTATTAATACGAATTTATTAATAAAGCATTTTAACATTAAATACCCCGCTAGGGTCAGACGATGAAAAGAGTGAATGGAGTTGTAGTAAACCAATATTGCACCGAATTATCAAAACAAAACGAAAAACACATCTGTAAGTTCAGCCGTGAAAGATCAACACAACAAACCAAACATAAAATCTTGGAAAAGACCAAAATAAATGCTGTGGTCAGACTTCGGAAACAGTGTATGGAACTGTGTACTCTGACACTATCGAGTAGCTTGGTACTCTGACACTATCGAGTAGCCGAGTACTCTGACACTATCGAGTAGCTTGGTACTCTGACACTATCGAGTAGCCGAGTACTCTGACACTATCGAGTAGCCGAGTACTCTGACACTATCGAGTAGCTGAGTACTCTGACACTACCGAGTAGCTTGGTACTCTGAGACTATCGAGTAGCCGAGTACTCTGACACTATCGAGTAGCCGAGTACTCTGACACTATCGAGAAGCTTGGTACTCTGACACTATCGAGTAGCCGAGTACTCTGACACTATCGAGTAGCTTGGTACTCTGACACTACCCAGCAGCCGAGTACTCTGACACTACCGAGTAGCTTGGTACTCTGACACTACCCAGTAGCCGAGTACTCTGACACTACCGAGTAGCCGAGTACTCTGACACTACTCAGTAGCCGAGTACTCTGACACTACCCAGTAGCCGAGTACTCTGACACTACCGAGTAGCCGAGTACCCTGACACTACCGAGTAGCCGAGTACTCTGACACTACCTAGTAGCCGAGTACTCTGACACTACCTAGTAGCCGAGTACTCTGACACTACCGAGTAGCCGAGCACCCTGACACTACCGAGTACTCTGACACTACCGAGTAGCCGAGTACTCTGACACTACCGAGTAGCCGAGTACTCTGACACTACCGAGTAGCTTAGTACTCTGCCACTACCGAGTAGCCGAGTACTCTGACACTACCGAATAGCAGAGTACTCTGATACTACCGAGTAGCTTAGTACTCTGACACTATCGAGTAGCCAAGTACTCTGACACTACCGAGTAGCCGAGTACTCTGACACTACCGAGTAGCCGAGTACTCTGACACTACCGAGTAGCCGAGTACTCTGACACTACCGAGTAGCCGAGCACTCTGACACTACCGAGTAGCCGAGTACTCTGACACTACCGAGTAGCTTAGTACTCTGACACTATCGAGTAGCCAAGTACTCTGACACTACCGAGTAGCCGAGTACTATGACACTACCGAGTAGCCAAGTACTCTGACACTATCGAGTAGCCGAGTACCCTGATACTGCCGAGTAGCAGAGTACTCTGACACTACCGAGTAGCCGAGTACTCTGACACTACCGAGTAGCCGAGTACTCTGACACTGCCGAGTAGCCGAGTACCCTGACACTGCCGAGTAGCCGAGTACTCTGACAGTACCCAGGAGCCGAGTACTCTGACACTATCGAGGAGCCAAGTACTCTGACACTACCGAGTAGCCGAGTACTCTGACACTACCGAGTAGCTTAGTACTCTGACACTACCGAGTAGCCGAGTACCCTGACACTACCGAGTACTCTGACACTACCGAGTACCCTGACACTACCAAGTAGCTGAGTACTCTGACACTACCGAGTAGCCGAGTACTCTGACACTACCGAGTAGCCGAGTACTCTGACACTACCGAGTAGCCGAGTACTCTGACACTACCGATAGTCCTGCAGCCGGTGGGGGGTACCTTGCAAAAATACCCTCAAAGCTGGTTATTTTTTATTTTGGTAGGGGGAGTAGTGTAGAATCTGCATCTGAATGATGCCCAGCAGGCATCTTTGAGCGTTTTGAGTTTTTCAAGATGGCGTCCAAGATGGTGGCCGCCGTAACCCGAAAGACTAAAACATGTGTATGTTCGCAAGTTTAAGTTGGATTCTATTGTAATACATCTTATTCAATGTTTTATAGTCAATAAATCTATATAGAGAGGTTACAGAACAATTGGAGTCCACTTAGTGCCCCAAATGATAGATATTGGCATAAAGTATGTCCGAAATTGCCACGACAGTGAAGCGCAAAATAAACAAACGTATATGCATTGGCCAATTTGCGCTCTATTGTGTATAGTTTATTGTAATAGCTGTTTTTCAAAGTTCTTATGGTGGATAAACTCACCTCGAGGGAATTTATCAAAATCCAGCTTAAATGTATGACCTTAATCATATATGATATCTAGTATGATTTTCATCAAAATAATTTTACCAGCTTAGTATATTTATGACAACATTAGCAACAACAATAACAACATTGTGCTATGATTTAGACATCTGCTGACGGTTCGCAGAATAATGCCCGACCCCTCCTTCAATTATCCCATTATCATCTACCATCCAATTAACCTTGTCATTTAATCACTGTTCATTATATTCCTCATATTATCATGTTCAGTTCTGATTTCTATTCATCATCACCATCTTCATTTTTCTTTTCGTCACTGTCTGCTGGGGTATTATTGTTTATTGGATTTTCACAGTTTGCTGTGGGAATGAGTTAGAATTGGCAAAAAATGCTGCACGCCATTCCAGATCGATGCCATGACCACTTTCGGCTAGAACATGGCTTATTGGTGCTACACGTGCAAAATAATAGACTTAAGACCGGAGCTGGTGCAGGCATAGTCGCAGCGGGCAACGCAACAGGCAAGAGAGTCTTAGTGGCATGGTCAGCCAGCTACCCATAGTCCGCGGCATCTAGTGCAGGTGGATCTAATTCTAATGCAGCCCTCCATATGCATGCCTGGTGATATGTCAGTCTCACATGGAGCCCAAAGGCTTTCGAAGTAGGTAGAAGAGATGGCAGCTTGAAATATGTGGCCTTGCTGCTTCTTGTCTTAGACTGCCAGATACTGAACTGTATCTGAGACATGGTTCCGCTGCACTTACTTCCATAGCAGGCTGCAATGAACTCAGTAGCTCCACTTTCTGTGGTCTCAATATCTATCTGGTCAGTACCCAATGGTGGTGGCACGTGACCGTTTTGGAGTGCATTTACTGCCTTTACTTTCCCCGACACCATAGATTGAGCTAACGGTGTGCAGCTAGTCAATGCATGTAAAGGCAGTACATGTGGCACGATTTCCTCATGCTTCCTTACTGTGGTACCAATATTAGCCACATTCCTAGTCTTAGAACTTGTTGGTACCATAAGTAAATCACTGGTAATGATCAGTGTTTTGTAGTAATGTACCAATAGTACAAGGCCATCTGTATCGTTATATACAATGTGAATGGTTTTGTAACCCTGTCTGGCTACCAACATCACTTGATTGACGATGATGACATCTGTCTCTTCATGACTGTTAGCCATATCATGGCTCTTGATATATACTCCCATGGTAATTTCATCAGTAATGGTGTTAGGACCAGTGATGATAAGTTTATTGTTGTAGAGATGCTTCTGAAAGTGTGCTGGCAAGTTGTCACATATGACAACAATTAATTGCACTTAGTTGTCAGTGACAGTAAGAGACACGGACTGCGATGGGAGCGGGGATTGCAAAATAAGATGATGACGGTGGTCAGCAGTAACGGATGCTCTTCGACTACGAGTGCACACTTTTGTGCTGTAGTCTAAGTATTTGTCGAAGATGAGATGTACATCACAGTTCATCAATCTAACATGTATATATGCCGAAATGGCATTCACCAGATTCAGGAGCATGCCAGATATCGGATATCGATGATCCATAATATTGCACAACCATCAAGTACTATCAAGTCAGGTTTTTTCGTCTGTGCGAGATGACTCTTCAACTTGAAGATAATTCTTAAGTTTTGATTTTGAAGAGGCTAATCGCATGCTGCCATCATCTAAAAACAGTGACGTGGGAATTGGTGCTAGCCCGTGAGAGAACAAATCAAGCAAGTCAGACTCTCCTGAGCCTATAATTCCAAGCGTTCTGTTTAATATGACTTCTGTGTCAACAGTCATGATTGCTCCCAAGTTAATCCGTTTCCTGGTTGTAGCCATGGTGACCACAGGGCTACTTATTTTATCATAGAAACCCTGGGGGTAATTTGTTCTCATAGGCTTGCATACAGTCCTTGCCAATTTGTACAGCATTCTGGACATTCACAGATGCAGCAGGCAGTTTTCCAGAAACAATGTTGAACAGAGTGGGGGAATAACTAGCTGGGTCTAATGGATCAATGCACTGGTCTAGTTTTTCTTGCAGCCTCTTTCTATCAGAGATGTTAGCCTGGATACGTGCCTTGGATTCCTTCTTATGATGGATCGTGTACATGGACAAATCATCTCGCATAGTTGTCAGGTCACGGATGAGTTGGCTGCAGGAATGCAAGCTGAGAGCCCATCGCTACGTAGCATTGTCATTCAAAGTAATTCCTGCCAGGCCACTTGACTATGTCCATACAGAACAATGTTGATTCTATGAACAGACCAGGTTGAATTCGATGCCCCACAAATATGTCTAATTGTGTGCTGACCCTGCAGAAACAGTGACTGTACTTCTGTTGGAAGGCATTCCTTTTGACCTGAGGTAGAACAGCTAGACCATACCTTGAATAGTTTACGTGTGCTGATGCAAAGAAGTACAGAACCATTTGAAACACAGCCCACAAATGAAGTGGCCAGTCCGATTTTTTTTCAGCCCGAATGAAGGCCATCATTATGAGTGGGACGCACAAAGCAGTCTACCCATAACTTGGCTGTGTTGCTTCTGTTGGATATGTCTGTTAGAATTGCACCCAGCTGCTCATAAGAAATAAAGCAACTACATTATTCAGAGATAGATATATAGCCTCCACCCAGAAAAGCATGTATCCTGCAATAAAAGAAGTGGAAAGATTAACCAGTTAGAGCTAGTTCACAGCATAACTTCACATCAGAGTAGTCCTCTGTTAGCAAACTTCTCAACACCACTACCTTTAACAAAATAGGAAACAATAATGAAACATACAGCCCAATTCTTCTGTTACTCCTCTAGATGGGTTTATCTACCATAAGAACTCTTAAAAAGAGCTATTACAATAAACTATACACAATAGAGCTCAAATTGGTTAATACATATATGTTTGTTTATTTTGCGCTTCATTGTGGCGGCAATTTTTGACATACTTTTGCCAATATTTATCATTTGAGGCACTAAGTGGGCTCCAATTGCTCTGTAACCTCTCTAGATGGATATATTGACTATACAAACATTGAAAAAGATGTATTACAACAGAAAATCCAACATAAACTTGCAAACATACGCGTGTTTTAGACTTTCGGGTTATGGCGGCCGCCATCTTGGACGCCATCTTGAAAAACTCAAAACGCTCAAAGATGCCAGCTGGGCATCATTCAGATTCTGATTCTACACGACTTCCCCTACCAAAATCAACAATAACCTGCTTTGGGGGTATTTTTGCAAGGTTAAGGAAAAAATGCCTACTTGGCTATTGGACTACGAGTAGCCGAGTACTCTTGACACTACCGCGTAACCGAGTACTCTGACACTACCGAGTAGCCGAGTACTCTGTAAGTAAGACAACTAGACGGACATTTGGACAGTTAGCACACTCTCTTACCACTGTCGTCTAGCTCTCTCACTGTCGGAGTACTCGGGCTAACTACCAAGTAATACAACAATAAACGTAGGTCTGTCCTGAACTGGGAAGTCTAGTTGTACATAACAGCGTACTTGAACATGCTTTAGACAACTAGGACAAAAACTATTTACGTAGGCCTAATCATCAGATGAGAACTAAAATATTTCAAATACAAAGAGCAATTTATTTGTGGGTCACGTAAGATATTTTGTTAATTTATGTTTTAGAGTTTTATGACAATCTATACACACTACAAATACGATCCCCGTCGGTGGGCCCATTGGACTATATCTCGTCCCAGCTAGTGCACCACAACTGGTATATCAAAGGCTGTGGTATGTGCTATCCAGTCTGTGGGATGGTGCATATAAAAGATCCTTTACTACTAATAGAAAAATGTAGCGGGTTTCCTCTCCATAACTGTTTCAGAATGATCATGTGTTTGACATCCAATAGCCGATGATTAATAAATCAATGTGCTCTAGTGGTGTCATTAAACGAAACAAACTTTAACTTTATTTTTTACAAATACATTACCGTTAAAATGTTGGACTCGAGTACTTGAAAGTCAAACTCGACCCGGACCCGAGTACTCGACATTTATACTAGATTATAGATAATAATTAGACTAAAGAATAAGTAAAATAGCATTATGCATCCTAATTCAAGCGCTGAACATGGATGCCAAATCATGCCATCGTATTGCATGTAGAAACCTGTGGATATGTTCAGTGTTGTGACGGACGGCCAAATTAAAAGAGAAACTAGCGCATGATCATATAATTATTGTGTAACTTATATCGTTGATTATCTACTGCTGAAATTATTGGCCTACATTGTCCATTGCATTATAGTTGATCATTATATTTCACCTTGTACGGGGACTCGAGTCCCGAGTCTTGCTAGACTCGACCCGTGCCCGAGTACTCGTAGAGACCCTAGTTACAAGTACAAGTCGTAGTGTGGTTGGAATTGGGAATAAATAGTTAAAGGGACAGACCCTAGTTTTTAAACAATAAGGCATATTTTTCACCTAGACCCTAGTTTTAACCCGTAAAATTGGACACTAAGTTTGGTTAATTTACAAACCTGTAACTAATTTGGATACAACAGAGAGAAACAAGAATCTATAATGTTGAAATACCCCAAAAATAGACTAAAACGCGATTCCATAACCGTTACTTCTCAGACGCACGTGCGTTTTTAAAAATATGAAAAATGCATTTTGTGGTATTAGAAACACCAGGATTACCAGAAACACTTCAGTTGTATGGAAATGGATATAACCTAAACAATAAAATATAAGTAGTGTTTGATTTCAGTGATAATAAACGGCTCTAATAGTGAAAAAATATGTCTTAGTGTTTAAAAACTGGGGTATGTCGATCCCTTTAACATATTTTGATGATGGTCGATCCTGTAATTTTAATAATCTACTACAGGATAGCACGTGACATTTATTGAAATTGTATCTCATATATTGTAATTTTATAGATTCTATAGTGGTGTAATACAACCACATATATGTAGTTTTGTCTATTTACACTGCAACCGAAACTCGTATCTTGGATTTCACGAATCAAACCTCAAACGCACAATTTTCACATTCGGTATATCTCGGCTGATTACGAACTCTCCGGTGAGTTCCGACTTTATAAACTGGTTCCGTTATTTTAAAAAACAGGAAGCGAAGTACCAGTTAATAAGGCGAAACTATGGTTTGTGAAAAATGTACGTTAAATTAGATTTTTATACTCATATTTATATTTTCATTTAGAATTTAACAGTTCATTACATTATTTTATTTCAAAGAATTTAACTAATCTTGTTTTCTTGAACTGGAACTGATAACATAATATTTTGGCATGAGTTCCTTATTTTCCCCATAACGATTTTAAAGAAATATTTGTTACGCTTAGTTTAAGGTTAGGGTTAGGGTTAGCGATAGTTATATACAATATCTTTTAAAACAATTTGTTCTATAAAACCAACATAATGTTTATACCCAGTTGATATGGCTAATTCAATACCCCAATAGTGGGGAAAATCAGGAACTCTTTCCCCAAACCATATATACGGCGTAATGAATTATTTGCCGTCATAAATCACAACACGCAACTACCACGCTCCCCTTATTGACTAAGTTAAGCGTGCCAGTCTTGGTTGGGGGGGTTTTTCCGCCGATTTCCAATGTTTGCCGAAAACTGTCGACAATTGATGAGCTAGACCCGTGACGTCATCGATGAGAGGAAAACTGAAGAAACTACCAAGCAGCATGGATGAACTTAGCGATTCGAGTGACGAAGAATTGTGTCCAGCTTGTGCTAATGGCATCAAACCGTATCAGTTTGAACCACTTATCAGAGACTTTGTCCCTAATCCTGGAAATGTTGTCTTAGACGAAAATTCGGATGAATCAACTGCCGACGAAGACAAGGAAGCCACATGGTCATAGACTAGCATACAAGCATTTTTTATGACATTTTTAATGTAAACTGAAGCAAATGGACCGAATTAGAAGAAAAGCACACAAAATTTAATAATATTTCATCATTAATCTTGTTCAGCATAGATGTAAATATGACACGTCAGTGGATATTCCATAGGCCGATTTCACAAATTTGCAAAAAGCGTCCCCTCCTCACCAAAGCAAGATATAATAATTTAACAAAAAACATTGTTCTCTTAACTAGTTACCCTCCAAGTTTTAATGTGTTTGGTTAAACCGTGTATTTTTAATTATTAAGAAAATGTGTTACCAGTCTGCCGAAACTGTCCACAGCTGGGTACAGAAACACAGAAATGTTGGGAAATATTATACTGTTGCCACATACTGACAATCACTTTACAACTAATATGTCTTATCGACAATATTATTATGTAGTCTTTGCATTTATTAATATAAAATACAACAGACCCGTAGGAACTGGGGAGGGGCGGGCCTAGGGGCTTGTTCTCCACCACACACTCTAGGATGAAAATGTATGTTTTAAGTTTTCACTACTTTGCATAAATAAAGATGATATAAAGATAAAAATCTAGTTTGTATCCCTCAATAGAGACTCTATTCCCCCTCCCCCCTCCCCCCACTTCAAATATCGTTCCTACAGGCCTATACAAATGTAGATACTATGTAGAGGGTGAGGTTAGGAACCAGTTCCTTTTATCTTTAGGATTTTGTAATCATGATTTCAAACCAACTGTTTCAGGTAATTTGCTCCACATACTGACATAAAACACATTTGTTATATATTGGAATAAAATAAAAATAATTACAATATATCCAGTGTTATTTTCTTTAATCATTCATGGAGGAAGAAGGAAGTCCTGATGAAAATATATTAAAGGTAAAATATATTACAGGTAAAACAAAATAATATATTCATGATGCTTATTCCATGTGGTAACTATTGTTAATTTTGGTTTAAATTGCTAGATGCCAAAAGTGATTAATTATATTATTTTATGGTAACAGTCAAAATAATTTGAGGGTACGTAATAAAACAGGCCAGTAGGAACTGGTTTATACCCGGTCCGTCAAATATTTTTAAATATTCGTATGTGAACAAATTCCAATGCCTTTATTTAATGTATATCTTAAGTACATACTTGTTTTAATTTTCACATTGTAAATGTACCATAACCTGTTGTATTTAGTTGGTGTAAAGCCCGTTCGACGGCAATAATGCGTCCATGTTTTAAAACAACTTTAGTTTTTTTGGAAATCGAAACCATGATGTTGGCCGTTTCTTGGGATGCATTGCTGTTACTGTTGCAGTTAACCATCATATAATTACGTCGACAGTATATAATAACACTAATTATCTTGTAAATTAAATTTCCGATAAACCTGGAGACAAAAAAGAAGAATAAAAGGCACAACCAAAGAATCAACACGTATACCGGTATTGCTTGGTAACTCTCACCGATGATGTATTGCCTTGCTTTCGTTCAGATCTATGCATAATCCCGCCCACTTCTGTTTTTACCCCAAACCTAAGACGCGCAGCTGACCGGTGCCTCGCAGCAAGCCGGGCGTTAGAGTAATGTGGTCTTTGACGCTAACTTAATCCATTACACACTACATGTCTTTTGGTGTCCGGTCTCCTTTAAATTTCATTTTATTTCTTTAAAAAAAAAAAATTCATACATACGAAATTATTTTAAGACAAAATCCAGTTTGGGCTTCTTACAAATATCAAGGTGACCAGAAACACATTGAATATACAGACACTGATATTCTAAACCAGAAAATATATTTAATATGTAAGTTTAATCATACAAATATTTTATTAGTCGGAAACATCTTACAATGCAGCAAACTCAGGAATGTCCATTTGAGGAAGTGGCTGCTGCAGCAATCATAATACTTGAATCGGAATAAGACGACAATGATAGTCCGTCACTGACCATGTTGGCTATACTACAGTGTTTGAAATAATAAATTATATATATAAACCGCAATTAGCCTACATTTGCTATTCGGCACCAGGTACTAGTGGCTAATCTATTGTTATTAGCAATTAGATGCACTGTTTATTATTGTTGGTAGTAGTGGTAGTAGTAGTAGTAGTAGTACAGTCTGTAGGAACCAGAGGTGGGGAGGCACTTCCCCTCCCCAGGACGAAAATGTAAGGTTTTTTTGTTCTACTCTATTTAAATAAAGGTAACAATATAGCTTGTGCCCCCCACACCCCAAGGTTGTATCCCCTCTCCAGATATCTTAAGACGTAGCAAAATTATTGGTGTTAAGGGTTTATAACGTTTTGTATTGAGATACTTACTTGTCTGAACTTTGTTGTTAATGAAAGTGTTCACGAACTGTGAAGAAAAACCTCACAAATGAATGACAAGCAAACGACAACAAATCGGATGTTGATTGCGTGAACCGTGCCCGAGAAAACAAACCGAACCAAAATGATAAGTCACGTGGTATACCAACGTCTGTGACGTTGAAACGGGAAGATCCCCTCTAAAAATAGATTAGACCTTGTCTGCTCAACGTGTTTTCTCAGACGCGCATGTGTTTTTAAGAAATACGAAAAATGCATTTTGTGGTATTACAAACACCAGGATTACCAAAAAGCACTTTAGATGAATGGAAATGTATATTCTAAATAATAAAATGTAAGTAAAGTGCAATTTTATTTGTGAGAAAATGGGTTTAATAGCGAAAAACAACGGCGTAATGGTTAACAACTAGGGTGTGTCCCTTTAATACTATTCAAGCGCACATGCATTCGAGGTTAATCTTGATGAACTAGTGATTAGGGTACCATGTATATATATATATTATATTACAAAATAGAGAGAGATCAATTAACCATTCTAACTGTTTGCTATTTATTCGTTGTTTCTTCTAATTCTAAACTATCCATGTTATCTTTATTGTAATATTGTTCTAGCCATCTTGATGTATAACATGTATATTTGTTAAATGTAGGGAGAGGCCTTAATATAGGCACTTGCCTGTTGGCCAATCCCAAATTTGCTCAACAAATAAATATTGTTTAAACCAAAATAAAGACAATATATCATACATGTTTAGACACCATTGTTGTCATATCACTTGTTTATACAGGTATAAACAGGTATGTACATTAATTGTCTTTCATTTTTTGCATTTTCAACTTTAAGGTCAGAAAAAGCTGGGTAAGGTTATCACCCCAGATCCCTGGAAGACAGGTGCGCGTAACACTACTGAAGGGGGAGGCAGATCAGTGGATGAAAACAAAGCTCTGACATCAAAGAAAAACAGGTGACATATATCAATCGGGTGATTTAAAAAAAAAAAAAATTGAAGTTAATAGCAAAGTACGCAATCTAGAACATTGAAATTTTGAACAATATGTTTTGCTGATTTGCCATCACATTCTATTTGTTTTTGCACAGCTCAATTGTAAGCAATTAGCAGCTTACAGTGAGCTCCGTAGTCTAGTGGATAAGCTGCTGGACAATCAAGCTGACGACAGTGGTTCAAATCCCGTCAAAGCTGGCTCACACATTCATTCATCTTTCTCATCTATCACCCTCTGCCTATCATTCTCATTATCTTAAAAAACTTTCCAATATCTCCC
The DNA here is from genome assembly GCF_016097555.1 of Gigantopelta aegis. NCBI lineage: Eukaryota > Metazoa > Mollusca > Gastropoda > Neomphalida > Peltospiridae > Gigantopelta > Gigantopelta aegis. Next base: position 116,382,651 of record NC_054702.1, read on the forward strand.
ATGATTTCAATTTGTTTCGACCCTTTCTGTCAATTTCCTCCGACTCTTGTCTTCTGAGCTGTCCACACCATCGCCTACCTGTCTCAACTTCCTCCACGGGTGCAGTCTCTGTGTATTTCCCTGCACCCACCTGGCATCCTTGTCCTCTGCCGCTAATAAAGCTGGTCTGACCCACGACACTAACTAATGACTGCCGGTAGTAGGGGTGCAGAGTAGGTGGTTACAAGTGCCTCTTAACAATGCTGGAAGTAACTATGGAACACTCCCCGAAGTGGCACAGATAGCCACAAGAGACAAGCACCTGTCGCGGTTGGAGAGACAAGAACTGGGATGTGGAGGTGGACAGTGAAAGAAGTTGAAAGATAGGAAGAGTTGCCAGATCGGGAAGAAATGAGATGGAATTCAAAGGAGCGAACGGGAAGGGGGCACTGGGATAAAAAAAAAAAAAAAAGCAGCTTACTGTTGCATCATACGAAACAATTTTCCGTACAACTTGATTTTTCAAGACTGTTAATTAGTGAGCTTTTATCTGGCTGTATATTGTCTGTGCTAAAATCCATTTTGAATTAATTCTTTATTGTTAAATGAAAACTTTACTGAATCAGATTACTATCATGGAGCTGTTAATAATTATCAACATTTTAACAAGCTTTTAAAACAAACAAAAACTAGATAAAAAATACCATTACAAAATCAAATCTTATTGATACCAAACAGGCCTATGAAAATTGTGAAAGCGATAGCTCCGTTCATGTGTCACTCGTAAGTATAGTTTTGCATAACCCTTTTTTCTTTTGCGCATTGAATTTATGATGTCATTTACATGGTCATGATGGGTTACGTAAAAACAAATGGGTTACGTTACCTGAATTTGTTTTCACATAACCGATAAATGGTTTTTACAAATTGTTCGTTCTCAAAGGCCTGCCAAACAAGCTAGGTTTACAAGTGTACAAGACATATCTCTCTTATTATGTTCCAATCACCATGCCAAAACAAACAAGTTATTTGGGACAAGGAAAAAAAAAAGGACCAGTGGATTCTGAAGTTTTTAACGACGATGGCATGCTAAAGGCAACAAAAATTGACTTTTTATTTTAAACCAATGTTGAGCGAAGCACGAACGAAACTATTGTTTGAACTCGCAATTCCATAGAACACTTTGGAAGCTATTTTTTCCCTCAATACTTTGAAAATTTCTTTTTATGTTCCCCAACTGCAACCCTATGTACTATTTAATGTGAGACCATCTCTACAAGAAAGTTAGATATATAACAATTTGACAAGTTCATGGTAGAAGAGTTTAAAAAGGAAATGTTAAAAAAATTGGTGGGGGCATATCAATTGTTGAAAGAAGGAAGTGTATTTGAACCTCAAAAACGTACATTGGGCTGTGGAAAATAAAATAATGGGCCAGTCAATGATGAATATATTATGTTCTTAAATGTATACAGAACATTTTTTGACATTGTTTTGTATTGCTTGCCATTTTAATTGACACCCAATAGCCAATGTTTATTTTGTGTGCTGAGGTGTCGTTAAACATTTGTTCATTCCTTTAATGTGTTCTGAATCTACATTTCATGCTATGCTGTCATATCCACCTATTTGATTAAATGACATCCAGAATATTATGTGTTTAAGCATTCTGTGGTGTTTTATTTTTTCTTTCTCAAGATACAACCCTTATTCCACTTCATTTGGAAAATGTCGGATCTGCAAGTCGTCGGTACACCAAGTGGGTTCACATTATTGTCAAGGTAAGACTGGTGTCCAGTGTGGTTACATGCAGTAAGCCATAATGATCGTATTTTATTTCAGTCTTATAGTGACAATTATAATTGGTCACATGTTGAGGTCTAACAATGAAATCTATGTTAGTAGCCAGTTCTTTTTCCTGTCCGTGAATGTTATATTTTGAAAAATATTCAATCAGATATTTTTGGTTGTCATGTGATTGATTTTTACCTTATTTTGTACAAAGCATTTTATTGCTAACATTCAAAGCACTGTACTTAAAAACCCTGAAAAAATTATATGGTACATATCAATCTAATATTTATGTTTTTATGTATTCTAGTATACATATTTGTCTTTTATATGAAATATCCTATAAACAGATTTTACTCATATGTAATATTATTATATTTCAGGGTGTGCATATAAGAAAGGTGAGCTTTGAAACCACTTTATAAACTGCTATACATGCAATGCATTTAAAAGTATCTTAAATGGTAATATATTTTCAAAGACATACTCGGAAAAAACAGTTCTTTAGAGCCCCTACTCTCACCCCATCTTTAACCTTCTTATCTCCTTGTTATTTAACATTCTGGTGTACAGCTAAACACAAGCACAACTTCAGCTAAACTTGTATGCTCCTATCACTATCATTTTATTTAGCATGCTCGTCATGGCATTCCTGGACAGACATTAAACTAAATTATATTGATAATTACAGAAAAATCCTTAATATTCCTAAAAAACTGTAATGGAAAATGGCTTTAAAATGATGAAATGAAAGTGATGGAATATGGTTAATAACAAAGTGTTAATATAAAGTCTGTTACTAATGCTAAACATGCACCAGCACGGCTACAGCTGTGATGGTTAATGACAAAGTGTTAATATAAAGTCGGTTACTAATGCTAAACATGCACCAGCACGGCTACAGCTTTGATGGTATATGACAGAGTGTTAATATAAAATCTGTTACTAATGCTAAACATGCACCAGCACGGCTACAGCTGTGATGGTATATGACAAAGTGTTAATATAAAGTCTGTTACTAATGTTAAACATGCACCAGCACGGCTACAGCTGTGATGGTTAATGACAAAGTGTTAATATAAAATCTGTTACTAATGCTAAATATGCACCAGCACGGCTACAGCTGTGATGGTATAAACAGAAAGAAATGTTTTAGGTTCACAGTCTAATAAAATAGTCATTGTACATAGTATGCTCTTTAAGTTTGATCAGTTAACAAATTTTTGTTTAGCAAATTTAGTATTTAATGTGAAAACTACACTTGTGTACGAGAACATAGTCCTGTGTATAGCTTTGGTTTGTGCCCAGTTTAAAATAGGTTTTATACAATGGTCCATTCCTTGACGTGGTGAGACAGCTGGCTTGTTTCGATGACTTAGAGATCTTTACCAGCAGGAGCTTTGGTTCTAGGTAGGGTTACTCACCCAAGCTCAGTTGGTCAAAGAGAGGAGACTAGGCAAATATAGATCACTGCAGAATAGGGATGAGCTTGTCTAAACTACATGTAGGGAAGTGCCAAACTGCAGCTCAACACACATTCACACATATGACAGACAGCAACAAAATAGGCTTTTTGTTGGATTAATCATATTCTTTTTATTTAACATTATTGACAGAATCTTGTTTGTTCATTTCAGGTATCTGTGCGATGTGTGGGAAAAAAATCATAGACACAAAGCATTACAGACAGACTTCTGTGTGATGGAAGTGAGCACGTTTGTGAACAGTGAACATCTCTGTGTGAACATCTCTGAACATTCCACTGTGTCTGTGTCGGACTTGAACAGAGCATGAACTTACAGTGATGAGCTATTTTATTGTACAGTCTTGGACGTCACTGTGTGACTAGAACAGTGCCTATAGTTACAGTGACAAGTTTTTTTTGCAACTTAACCTGACCTCAAACTAATTGGACTGTTTTGAGCCATCCCGTTGGCAGCTTGGATATTCGCACCACTCTGCTGATCTCATTGGCAGCTGGGATATTCGCACCACTCTGCTGATCCCATTGGCAGCAGTGATGTTCACACCACTCTGCTGATCCCATTGGCAGCTGGGATGTTCACACGACTTTGCTGATCCCATTGGCAGCTAGGATGTTCACACCACACTGCTGATCTCATTGGCAGCTGGGATGTTTGCACCACTCTGCTGATCCCATTGGCAGCAGTGATGTTCACACCACTCTGCTGATCCCATTGGCAGCTGGGATGTTCACACTACTCTGCTGATCCCATTGGCAGCAGTGATGTTCACACCACTCTGCTGATCCCATTGGCAGCTGGGATGTTCGCACCACTCTGCTGATCCCATTGGCAGCTGGGATGTTCGCACCACTCTGCTGATCCCATTGGCAGCTGGGATGTTCGCACCACTCTGCTGATCCCATTGGCAGCTGGGATGTTCGCACCACTCTGCTGATCTCATTGGCAGCTGGGATGTTCGCACCACTCTGCTGATCTCATTGGCAGCTGGGATGTTTACACCACTCTGCTGATCCCATTGGCAGCTGGGATGTTCACACCATTCTGCTGACATTGGGGAAATGCCATTAGTCTGAGGTCAGGTTAAATAATCATGAAAACAGAAAACGATCCATGTTTTCCATTGTACAGTCTTGTCTATCACCGTGTTAGATGTGAACAGTGCATGTTGATTCATTGTTCAGTATCGGCTGTCACTGTCAGATGACGATGTTCAAATAAGGAGACAAGCTAAAATTCTTAAATCTCTTTATTTTATTACAGCAATGTTATTGTAGTACATCCAATATGTGGCTTCAGGTTGCCTGGACATTTTTAAGAATACTAGTAAATGATAGTTTACTGTTATCACTGATGGGTAATGACTTTGGAGTCGACAAGCACCTGCCATTTATAGGTCTTGTACGCAGTATTGAATGGTGTGAAGTTAAAAGATAGGTGGTAATTGAACCACATAACCACGACAAAGGAAAGGAGTTGCTGGAGAGATCGTTTGGGGAACAATTCATCTCCTTAAATTATTTAAAACTCTTTCTTAATGTATGTATGTATGTAAATAAAAAATACAAATCTAGTACTGAATTGTATGTGGTTTTTTGAATATGTAAATCAGCCATTACAAGCTTGGTGTAAATAGATGTTCCATTTTCTTTTTGTGAAATCAGTTTATAATTTTTCATATTGTCAAGCTGGCATATAATTAAAAGTGTAATTAGCATATAATTAAAAGTGTAATTAGCAAAGTTATTTTGAGTGTGATGCATGTACTTATTTTGTGGCAAATTAAATGTTTAAAAATCTACCAGTATGTAAACTAGGTTTTGGTTAAAGTTCATTGAATTGCCTGGCTCATTAGTTGCCATCATCTTCATCTTAAAATATATTTTTATATACAAAATCACATCTGTGATCGTCTTGTCTTCCATGTATGAAGTATAAAGACATAATATAGGTATTACTTTTCCAGCAACAGCGGTGGTGGCAATGGCATCAACTTTTGCATTTAGTAGCTCAACATAAATTTTGTATTTAGCTCCATTTCTCACAAACTATAAGTCCTAGATCAATGAAACTTGGTTTATAGTTCAACCAATGAATGTTTGGGGTTTTTTCATTGAAATTATATATGAATTAATTGTTTTTTAAAATTAACATACATTGAGATAAACATCTATGTATGCAAACATCTATGTATGCAAACATCTGCGACACTAAATAGGTTCACAGTAGGTGAAACATATAATTGCATGGAGTTCTCGTTTTGTTGCTTTTGTCTGGGTTTTATTTTGATTTTAAATTACCTAAGATCAAACTGACAATGTCTAGGTTCACAACTGTGGTTTTGATTGATTTGAAAACTGAGCATCTCAAAGTAAGAAATTATAAATTCAGTTATTAAATTTTGTCCATTGACATTTTGTCTGCACATCCATTTGTATATGGACACCCATTGTGCAATTAATACCATGAGATTGTCTATAGTTTATCAGGGCTAATAAAAATCAGTGTATTGACAGGAAAATGGTAGATATGAGAGTATTTAGCAGGTTTTGGAATGATGTAGGTAAAAATTTGCATCTGACAATAGAATTATAATCAATATTTACTTTTAATAAACCATTTCTGTTGCTGTTACATTGTTTTGGTACTGTCAAAATATCTGAGTTGCCTCTACTACCACCATTTTAAAAAACCCAGGTTAGGAAACCCTCATCTAGTTAAACTACTTGTACTCAACGAAAATTTAGCTAATGTTAAAAGAAATGGCATAACATTTATAAATTAACCTATTTTAATTAATTAGTATTCACATCTGAAATGTTTACCATTTACAAACAACATAACCTCATCAACCTTTGCCTTAACACAACAGGAGGACCTGGTTTTCTTTTAAGTGTATTCAACCATGGCAAATTTAGACGTCATAAAATATATTGCTAAACTGTCGTTGTTGAGTATACATTATCTAGTTTAAATCGTTCATGTAATCAGTGAAACAACCCAAGTCTGATAATTGGTATCTAACAGCCACGTGTTTAGTAGTCTGTTTTGTAAATGTCCTCCAAAACCAGGTTTAAAAGATTTTAAAATATCTTCTCCAGTCAAAACGTATTTCTTGCACAACTGTTGGTGAGAACATTATTAATTGTTACCAGTAACATGTGTGCTATTGACTTACAAATGCGGGACGCAGTCCCATCTGTGGGTCTATTGAGCTATTTCTCATTGCAGCCAGTGCACAAGGCCAGTATATCAAAGGCCGTGATATATGCTATCATGTGCATAGAGAAGATCCCTTGATACCAATAGAAAAATGTAGCCGGTTTCCTCACTAAGAGTATATGTCAAAATTACCAAATGTTTGACATCCAATAGGGCCTAGGTATTGATGAATAAATCAGTGTTCTTACTGTTCTAGTGATGTTAATTTAACTTTGATAATGTCAATTTCCTTGGCATCTAGGCCATCACCATGAATCAGCCAATCACTTGTCTTCAAATCAGTCACCAGCATGTTGAACATCGCTGTGTGATGTTATAAACTTGTCGTCTTTCAAATGGGCTGTAAGAAATGTATACATTAATTATACTCAACCAAAAAAGTATTGCAGTATTGCATTTTTGATCATAATGTATACATTTTGCAATTTTGAAAGAAATGCAAGTAATCACCGTGTTTAATCCAGCATACTGTTTGATTGTCAATCTGTTTTTTCTGGAAAGTTTTCCACTTCCTGTCTTTGCTCGTGCACAGTCTGAAAATGTCGTGTGCGCACATAACATGAAAATCACGTGCAATGATTAAGCATAAGCCTTCATTTTACCTGGCAGACCTGTATTTAATGTGAAACGAAAGAAAATTGTGTGAAAATTGCCATGGGACTCCGTCCATCAATGTTCGAAAACCAACGCCACGAGGCCATTGGTAGACTTGCTGCTGGTGAAAGTGTTAGGAACGTTGCTTGTCACTTTAATGTCCACCCGACGACAATACTGCGTCTACGGTATCGTTTGCAACAAACTGGAGCAGTAAACGACAGACGTCGCTCCGGTCGGCCACGTGCGACAACGCAAAGAGAGGACCGGTATTTAGTGACGTCATCACGCCGCTGTAGATTCCAAAGTGCTCCCAATTTGGCGGCCGACTTACGACTGGCTACTGGCACAATGGTTCACCCTCAAACCGTTCGTAATTGACTCCATGACGCTGGTTTAAGAGCTCGTCGCCCTGTAGTAGGGGTTCCATTAACACGACGTCATGTCGCATAACGCTTGAGGTGGGCCAGGATTCATCAGCAGTGGCGTCTTAGACAGTGGAACGAAGTATTGTTCACATATGAATCCCGATTCTGTCTAGAGTTTGCGGATGGTAGACTAAGAGCATGGCGTCGGCGAGGCGAACGTTACGACGCTGCAAACATCATCGAGCTTGACAGATACGGCAGAGGCAGCATCATGGTCTGGGCGGGAATTCATTCCAACGGTAGAACTGACCTTGTTACTGTTAATTTAAGATTAACTGCACAACGATATTGTGACGAAATCATTACACCTGTTGTCTTGCCATTTATGCAACGCAACCCTACGTTCACATTTCAGCAAGACAATGCCCGCCCTCATTCCGCCCGCATAACTAATGAACTTTTGCAGAGAAATCACATTCAAGTCTTAGACTGGCCAGCCAGATCCCCCGACCTTTCCCCCATTGAACACATGTGGGACATCTTGGGTCGACGATTACGAGAACATCACCCATAACTGAACACTTCGTGACCTTGAACTGGCGTTACGTCGAGAATGGAACCAAATTGCTGCAGTAGAAGTTTGTAGGCTTACGTCCAGCATGAGACGTCGTTGTACAGCCGTTATTCGGCAAAATGGTCGGCATACAAGATATTGACATTTGTGACAAAATCACATTTTTGTACCCTCCTGTTTAACAATAAACATCTGTTCATAAACATAAATTTACTTCCAGGGTTTTCAAATAATCCATTTTACTTAATTAACTTAATTTGACTGGTTTTAGACAAATAATATAAAGTTTGAAGACGATTTAGTGGGAACTGCAATACTTTTTTGGTTGAGTATATTAGCCTACATACATACTACTTTTAGGAAAAAATATATAGCTTCTGAGGTAGATGCAGGTTTCTCGCACTCTTGCGCTGCCCCACCCCCCGCTCTCCCTCTCTCTCTCTCTGTCTCTCTCTCTCTCTCTCTCTCTCTCTCTCTCTCTCTCTCTCTCTCTCTCTCTCTCTCTCTCTCTCTCTCTCTCTCTCTCTCTCTCTCTCTCTCTCTCTCTCTCTCTCTCTCTCTCTCTCTCTCTCTCTCTCTGTGTCAAAATAAGAATATGGTAGATGTCTTCAAATAAATATTTGTGCTTTCCCCCGTATCCCCACTTGTCTCTCTGAACTGAATGTTATCTTTTAATCAAAGTGGGTACGTTTTATTTGTGAACATTTCGATTTGGGCACGTTTTGACCAGCTCCCATCAATACTATTATTTTGTATTATTTAAATTTACTCAAAACTTGAAGCTCAAAATGAGAATCCATACTGCATATTGGCATAATTCGCCGAACTGAATTATTAATCCAATGAAAAATAGACCCATTTGGGATCGTAACTAAGAGTTATTACCCCCACAGAGGGCGCTAGGGGGCACCTGTTTGAGTTTTCTCATTTCATTGGTTGATCTTTCAAACATTGTGCCGCCAAGTTTGCTGAATGCTACTAAGCAAAAAATATGGCCCCCAAAAAGACCAAAAAACGCCCTAAACAGAACTTGTCTCATGGTTCAGGTAAGTTAAAACAACAATACTAATTACCCGGAACGAAAGCAAACAGTACATTTTAGTCGACTAAGTTTATATCTATTCCAAGACGACCTATTATCGAGTTTTTGTTTTTTTGTTAACATTTTATTCTACACGGTAACACTGGGCTCGAAATTATTCGAAAATAGGAAGTAAAATATGGCGTGCTGTTATTATTAATTTTTCTTTTAAGTAATAGGTCAAACGGAAGAAATATGTTGAATGTTCTGCCAAGAAAATAGGTTACTAATCATTTCGTACCATGGTCCATAGTTTATGGTCATTTCGTAGCACAGTCATGTTAAATGTTAGATGAAGGTGTTGGAGGGGGATTCTGCACTAGTTGAAATGACTTAAGTTTCAAAATACAAACATCAGTGTCTGTATAAACCAAGGTTTGTAAACAAACCAGATTTTAAATTTACCTCCAAATAATGTTTAATGTACGGATAAATAGGGACTATAGTATATATAGCCCGATAGTTCACCAAGGTAAACATCTACGGTCCGTTTTTTTACATTTTGACATTTATTGGACCCGATGTTTACAAGTTGAAGAGGAAAAACAAGTGTGCAGTTTCCGCCCATATTTCAGGCGGAATCGATACAACCATGGAATTAATTATTTCGTGGCGAAATATGAGATGTACCAATAAATATAAACACTTACTGTATAAAGAAAACTTCCCGAGTCACGTTTTACGCATAAATAGACAGTTTGTCCAAATAGTAATCCTGCATCAATCCAATTTTCAGTTACGAACAAAATCTCGAATATTCCCGCCGGCCATTGTGAGCATATTTAAAATGTGATTGAAAACTGTTGGTGGAATCGGATTATTTTTATTATTATTCGTCTCGGGTTCACGAGTTTATTCCACGATATTTAATGGAATATCACGTTTAATAATAATAAATAAATAAACTTAATTAATGAATAATATTTTTTAAAAATCAATTAATTGATAATAAATTAATAATAACAATTAAATTTAACTGAATAAAACCCCTAAAATAACTAATGACCAGTAATTATAGCTAAAAAAAAGAAATGAAATTAAAACAAAAAAGAAGAGAAAAAAAGAGAAAAACATTTGAAACACATGTAAGCAATGGCCTGTAATAATAATATTTAAAAACAATTACTAAAGGAAATAATAATTTTGGAAAAAGTAAATATATGAAGGCCTTAAAATAAGTAATGACCTGTACTAACAATCATTATTTTTTTAATAATAATAAAAAAGAATAATACACCCCAAAACTTTAATGTGATAATATTATTAACAATGCATATAATGCAACCCACACAAAGCACATATGTAGAAACAAAAATAACAAAATAAATAAATTTAATAATCAATTCCATTCAATTCCGCAATATTTCTTTTTACTGGGTGTACGTAAAATGCTTGATACGAATAATTCTCGTTCCACAAAATTTTCATTCCGCATTTTCGATGTGCCAGGATAAAAATAGCTTTCAAATGTTTAAATGTGTCATCTTCAAACATCTAATCCTGGAAAGGTTACCAAAGGTATTGTACTTAATATTTTTGTCTAAAATTTATTAAAATATGTTGTTGTACGTGTTGAGGCTCTTAAATAAAGCACATATGCCTGATTTTATTAAATCGTGATTGCAAATGGAAAATTCGATCCAATGGATAAACGTTACGGCACAGCAATAAACATCACAATAATAAATATCGTGCCGGAGACGTTTATCTTGATGAACTAATAGCCCGAGTACTCTGACTGTAAGAGAGCTGGACGGACATTTGGACATAAATACGCTCTCATTACAGTCAGAGACCAACCTATGTATATTTTTGGCAATTCCTGACTGCCAAACGGTAGGCAAAGATTCCCGCTCTAATACCACAACAATCCTATGTTTGACGTCAAATACCTTTACATCGATCATTTTCGAGTTAACTGATACCAAAAATCCACATATTAATCACTAATACACATACTACAGAAAGAAACCCGACAGCACCCACATTGAGCTACGCTTCGTGACACTCCGTCGCAACAATTACAAAGCTCGGCGATCTATTTCGAGACATAGATCACGTGATCGCCACTGGGCGATTCCGCCTTGTGCAGCAGTTACAGGGGCCGTCTCATACCAAGCGACGTTACAACATGGAAGAGTTGGCTAATGCCATTTTGGATGAATTTGGATTTAATTACGTCATTAAAGTGCTGTGCCAGACCATACACTAAAATTTCAAATTCCATAATTAAATGCTTTCTTAATTCATTGCAATAATATTTTACACCGATAGGTAAAATCAATAATTACGAAAATGCCCCATAAAAGTATTAAAACATCACTCCCGTAGAACACTGCCGGAAACGACCGAGTAAAATTCTCGGTCAAAACATTTGCCTGTAAATAGCCGTGACGTCACGAAGGGAACGCGCTTCACTGAAACCTACCACGAGATGACTTCCAGCGCAAGCGAAAGTGGGACCGACAGCGACTGCCAAGCTCATTGATCATGCGATTCTTCTTTCGATGATGAATAGTGTAGTAATGACGACTGGACTAATATTTGTGCAACACAACAAATAATGCCTTATCAGTTTGAACCTGGAACATCTTACGACGAACCACAGATGATGATGAAAAAGGTCGTGGAGACAACTTACCACTAATTTACAACTTTTATTCTTGTTTTGTTCTTTAGCTTTTCGTGCGAATTATTTTGCTACACTGTATATTCTAATACTTGTGATGTAGTAGAAAAGACAATAAATAACTCTTGAATTCTACGAGTCAAGTGGACCCGATATCGGTAATTTCAAGAAATAAACAAAAATGACTTTTAGTCCGTCCCATCCCTCTATGAAGATGGGTTTTTTTGTGAATAATTTCAGTTTAGGTTGACGTAAAAAAAAAGAGTAAAAGTGTTTTGGAAATAACAAAACAATACTATTTTTTGTGTGCAGTTGTGAAAACAGTCTGCTCAGAAATAAATAACTTATTTTAATTTTAAAAAATAAACAAAAACGACTTTTAGTCCGTCCCATCCATCTATGAAGATGTTTTTTTGTGTGAATAATTTCAGTTTAGTTTGACGTAAAAAAAAAAAAGTAAGTGTTTTGGAAATAACAAAACAATACTATTTTTTTGTGTGCAGTTGTGAAAACAGTCTGCTCAGAAATAAATAACATAGCACATTCCATAGTATGAAAAAAGGTTTTCTCTGTGGGAAGGTATAGTAAAATTAATTTAATGTATTTTCTTCTTTTTTTTTTACAAAAAACCCCCTACATTTTTGTAGGATGGGACGGACTAGGCTATAGATACTTACTTGTCTGTACTTTATTGTTTTAATGTTCACGAACTGTAAAGAAAAATCTCACAAATGAACGAGATGCAAACGACAACAAATCGGATCTCGATGATTGCACGAACTGTGCATGAGAAAACAAACTGACCGGAGTTGAAAGCATAACGCAATTTGGGACATTGACGATATGCACCCCAAGGTCGTTTCGGGTGGATGGCGTCGGCTTGTTGTCATTTGTTTTGTGTCGCAGAAAAATTGTTGGTACGGTATCTTTTTTTAAAAGCCATAACACATGGTATTCCCATATCTCGCTTAAGCCGACAAGCCAGTTAGGATGAATCGCAACAACGGTCTCCGGCATTTTCTTCCTGTCCAGTATTTCCACGTTGTTTTAATCAAATTCACACACAGCTTTCTCACAGCAACATTACTAGGAAATGTGTGAAGACTAAATTTATCGGTTTTTGTATCGCTACAGCCGCCACCAACACGCCGTTTAACCATAATAAACACAAAAGAAGCAATGAACAATGGTGCGGACTATCGAAAGGAGTTCCCTTCATGACGTCACGGATCAAATCTTACGGAAATTCCCGAAACGAATTCAGCTGGTTCTGTTTTTCAGGGGACTATTTTTAAATGGAAAATATACCGGTATATAATTTTTTAAATTTTTTTTTTATAATTTTCTAATCATATTAAATAATATCTTGATTGATATAGCTCAATACATCATACATCTGGAACAGCACTTTAAACCAAAACAATTACACATTATTGATTCCATTTTGAATTTGAAGGATACATTTGGGGTGTTATCGACAGGATTTTAATATAGTGTAGCTTATCGGTCAGTAACATAATTGCATTCTTCATTTGATTGATATGATTGTAAAACGTACAGGTTTATAGATATTTATATGCTTATATGCAAGTAAATATAACACCAAACATGTCTTTGTTTTAACTGTTTAAAATGTAAAAATTGTGTTTGAATTTTTTTTTAATCGGAGGTTATTATTTTCATAAACAAATCAGCAGCAACGTCAGTCAAAAAAGAACTTGTAAATCAGCGACAAATATCATTGTCGTACTGTTAACTGCCAATGCGTATCGATGGGTAATCTCATTAATTGTGGCTACATTCTACGCTGAAAAAAGTTGTAAATCTTTTTTTAAAACTCCCACACCCCTCTCGTTCTGAGTACAGTTTGTGGCCCTGATCAGAAATCGTGGTAGCAACGAGCGTACTTGAACATTAAACTGATATAAGCAGGTTAATTCCCGACATCGGACCTGGCAGTCATTTGTGGCCATACATGCATATGGCGAAACTCATTGCCATCGGTCCCTAGGCGTCAGCTTGTCTACTATGACGGAACTCCTGTCTACAGCTGATCATTGAGTATTGTGTTACAGAATCAGTCTTTGTTCAGTTGTTGAAAACAATTAGGCTGTGTTCTACGTAGGTTAATGCATTGTCCATAATTATTAACTACCATACATATATGTGATTTACATTTGCTTGGATAAAACGATCGTTCATATAAAATTAGTTATTAAGCAAACAGAATACTTAAACCAACCCAAAAAAAAAATTGAACTATTTTTATTACTTAATTTACTAGTATCCTAGTGCCTTTTTTTAAATTTTATTTTTCTTTTTGCTTTTTAATGAGCTATTACACCACAGTTTCACATTTGAGTCATTTCCGCATATTTCTTAGGGAGTGGGTTTCAGCTATGGTATTAGAGCGGGAATCTTTGCCTACCGTTTGGTAGTCAGGAATTGCCAAAAATATACATAGGTTGGTCTCTGACTGTAATGAGAGCGTATTTATGTCCAAATGTCCGTCTAGCTCTCTTACAGTCAGAGTACTCGGGCTATAGTATATATTACAAATTAGAAAAGTACTACTACAATTTATAATCATTGACAGACTAACGTTGGTGCTAAGGCCAAACAAAAAAAATTGTTTGTTTCCGGTCACCCGACCGACCCTAAATTTTGCCACCAACCCTGAACTTTTTTTTTTTGCTGGGGTGGGGGGAAGCACACAGAGAAGTTGTGGTCGCGGATCGACAAAGCAGACGACAGAAGTACTCAAGTAGGATAACTCTTACACGTCAGAGTGTGTGTTAAATGGAGGTTGGGGGGGGGGGGGGGGCAGCAGCGATAGTTTTTATACACCCCCATTGAAATTGGAATCATTAACCAGTGTTCTACATTGCGACCAAAATGTTGGCGTGGCGACCGATTGAATTTATTATCGTCGCCATCTGGCGACTGACTCCAAAAACATCTAAGTATTAAATTATTTGCCATGTGCGTTCAGAGTCCTAGCAGCGAAAACAAATGAAGAAATTTGTTGACATCATTGTGCAGTCGGAACATTTCACTATTTACGAAGTTGTCCGATTGATCACTGTGAATTCCGTATTAATTGTCAGTACAATTCGGAACTCATCGTTGATTTTAGTAATTTGGCGAAAACAATCCAGGCCTGGTGCTTATAAAGCTTTTAGAGTCGAGACTCTAATAGAGTCTGAGACAGTAATGTCATGACAACTCCATACAAATTGTGAGCGTGTGACGTCATTAGAGACTGAGTCTAGACTCTAAAAGTTTTATAAGCACGGGCCCAGATACTTACAACACATTCATAAATGATACAAAATGAGTAGTGTCGCACTGTGGCGAGTAACATTTTAAGCTTGGCTAGTAAATTTTGTTTGTCCACTAGCCAAAAAAGAGTAAGTTATAAAACCGAGTGTAGGACACTGTTAATAACACGTGCTCTTATTAGGTACCACGGTAATTGGTGACACACGAGATCGCATGACAGTACGGTAACGTGTGTGGCGATTAAACGGCTTTTATTACAAACTGCTAAATAATGTAGGCCTATAGGGGAAAATATATCGTATTATCGTAACTCCAGTCATCTCATACAATATAGGTTTATTTTCCAAAAACAACATTGTGCGATCTCAACAAAACAATAAAGGATTTCTCGATACCACATGCACAGACTAGGCTACAAGTCGTCGCGTTTTTTCCACATGCAAAGGTGAAGGTCATTTGAAGAAGACTTTGTACAATTTTCGTTGTTGGCTACTGCTTAGGCCTAGTTACTAGTACCCAGAATTTGTTAATATACAAGGCTGTAGCCTGTAGGAAGATATCAAAAAGTGGGGTGGGTGGGTACACACACGTATAAAATTAATATATAAACCACCGATGCCGCTTCCTACGCCAGTGATGTAGATAGGCCTATCAACTGCTGAGCATGGGTAATAATTAAATAAACGGAATATTCAAGAATAACCACTAACATTAAACAGTTCACATTTATTTCAGTGTTTCAGTTAATTGGGAATAAATTAATTTGGGTGATTTTAGCATGGGTCCGTTCAATAGGCTAATAAACATTAAAACTATAAGTCCGTCCCACAGGGAACGCTTTAGCCCGAGTACTCTGACTGTAAGAGAGCTAGACGGACATTTGAACATAAACACGCTCTCATTATTTATGTCCAAATGTCCGTCTAGCTCTCTTACAGTCAGAGTACTCGGGTTAGAAACGGCTTTTTTATTACTATGAAATTTACTACAAGTTATTCATTTCTAAGCCGATTGATTTGTAAATTGCACACAAAATTAGTATTGTTTTGTTATTTCCAATACAAGTTGGATAAATCTGTGAACTTTTTGTGCAAACATCTATTGGACAAATTTGTGCAGTCATCCTGTGACAAAACTGGACAAAGCTGTGAAGTTTCTGTGCAGTCATCTACTGACTTTTATTGGTGAAAGGAATAGTTTGAACTTTTTTTTGTTTTTCTGTCTTTTGGACATGGCATGTGAAACTTAAAACTGACATTGACAGTGACATTGTTTTTATTTCTCTCTGGCTGCAACGAGTAAACTAAGATTTTTCAGACAGCTTGCCTTCATGTCTTTCATCTTGAGATTGAGTTTTTCTCTGGCAAACACATTTAAGGTAGGGTAACCTTTCTTTGAACTAAAAAAAAAAAAAAAAAAGATATCCTACCTACCTACCCTACTTTTTTTGGCAATGTTACCTGAAACAAACTTCTTTTTTTTGTTTTTGGCATAATGTTGGTTTCGCCAATGCGCATCGATGCACTTTGAACTGGAAGTTTATCATGACGCCATTGACACAAAGGGGTGGGAAAAGGACATCGATGCACTTTGAACTGGAAGTTTATCATGACGTCGTTGACACAAAGGGGGTGGGAAAAGGACATCGATGCAATTTGACCTGGAAGTTTATCATGACGCCGTTGACACAAAGGGGGTGGGAAAAGGACATCGATGCAATTTGACCTGGAAGTTTATCATGACGCCGTTGACACAAAGGGGGTGGGAAAAGGACATCGATGCAATTTGACCTGGAAGAACTGGAAAAAGTTTATGCATGAACGTCATGACACAAAGGGGGTGGGAAAAGGACATCGATGCACTTTGACCTGGAAGTTTATCATGACGCCGTTGACACAAAGGGGGTGGGAAAAGGACATCGATGCACTTTGACCTGGAAGTTTATCATGACGCCGTTGACACAAAGGGGGTGGTAAAAGGACATCGATGCACTTTGAACTGGAAGTTTATCATGACGCCGTTGACACAAAGGGGGTGGTAAAAGGACTGATGTGCTTTGGAACATGCTACACAAAATACGGTTCTCATGTAACAGGAGTGCTCTTTTGCTTTGCTTTGATGTGAATGGCCTGTATTGTTTTCGTAGCGCCCGTAAAACATATCAACTGTTTTCATTGGATTTATGTAAGCAGAAGTCATACTGTTTATCAAATATTCCAATCATTCGGAACACTTCGGTCTATTTCTATTCATAATCAGCCACAGTGTTCCGAATCATCACAAATTTGCCGAATGGGCTGGCATGGTCTGTTGCTTTTGTAACAATCTGGCAGATTAAATGTACAACCAATGTCAAAATAAAACAATATTGCTATGTTTATTTACTTGTTTACTTACTAGTAACTCACTGTTATATTTAATTCTCGGTTTTAATTTTAAAATGTTTGTGTCTTGTAAGGGGTGGAAATTAGGTTTTTCCAAATTTGTCGTGTATACTTACAGTGAAACATGAACATATAGTATCGTCTGTTGCCCTGTTTCGGTGGTTGCGTCGTTTGTGCGCAACAGTACGTACATTTGAATATTGTTTACTAATATAACTTTTGCATATATATATATGCAGGGGACAAAATTTCGAAATCTGAGGTAACCGGAAATCGGTTCACGTGGTTTTTACCTAGGTAAGGCCAAACCAAAAAATAGGTGTGTTTCCAGTCAACCGACCATCCCTAGTTTTACACACACACACACACACCCGACCCTAAAAATTTGTTTCTCTTAAACTGAAGAAAAAAAAATGGGAAAAAAAATAATAAAAAAAAAAAAAATAAATAAAAAGAAGTAAAAAAAAAAAAGAGGACAACATCACCAAACAAGAGTATTTCCTTCCTTGCACATTGTTTACGTACTATTATACGATACATTTTGCACATGTAATTCCCTTCCGAAAAACATCGAGAAATTATGGAAAAGCTTTTGTAATAGAGTTCCTTCCCCTGATTAGCTACCACCGAACAGCTTAGTCGGTCACGGAAGTAACCGAATGTACGAACATAGCCTTGGTACAGGTTATTTCGATTAAATATAATCATATCAATTCAGCTTAATTCTCGTCTTCACTTAAATCAACAGGTCTTATTATTAATGCATCACAAATGTTTGCATAAAGTATTTAAATTAAGAACAACAAAATTAATACAAATGTCCCATTAATTTAAGGAAATACACAAACAGTGCATACCAATACTACTACAACAACAATAATGATAATGATGATAAATAATAATAATTATTATTATTATTGTTATTATTATTATTATGATAGTATTCAATTTAAAAAAAAAAAAAAAAAAAATACCTACCAACCCTAATTTTTTGGGGGATGCAATCGGAAACACACCTATTTTTTTGTTTGGCCTAACCAGTTGTTCGGTTCGTGAATTATATTTGCGTATCCTGTGGATTACCTGATCGGTTACCTCAAAGTTACGTTGAAATTATATTTTAAATACATATTTTTTAGCTCAAACATAAAGTTAAAACAAAATACAAAAGAAAACGTTTTATAAAACAGTTTCTTTAATGCTTGCAAATCGAAAGAAGTGACTTGTAGATGTTTCTTTTGTTGTCGTAGCGTTGTAGCGTTGTAGATTGTTATTGTTATTGTTATTATTTATTATTATTATTATTATTCACCACTTGCCATCGGGATCGCAAAAAGTAATTTTTAGTTGCTCGAATCTAAAAACCACTGTCCTCGGGCCACCGTATTCTAGAACCTCTGTGCAGCTTGCTGAAGTTAACACTATGAGCCCAGTACTGAAACAAAATAGATACATTTGGAGAAAAAATTTCCATTTCCTGGTTCCTCTGAAATATAATGCAAAGCACTCAGTCACTCACTGGTGCATGATTAGACTAATCTTTTTTTTTTAATATAAATAACAAATAAAGGCTACCATTTGTCACTGATAATATGTAAAATTTAGTATACAGCAGATTAAAAAAAACCCACCAAAAACCCAAACAACAAATGTCCAGTTCCTCTGAACTATAAACAGGCTACTCATTGGTGCATGATTAGATTAATAAAAATAAACCTTATAATAACATAAAAAGAAAGACCACAATTTGGCACTGATATTTTGCGGTGGCGATGCTATATTCACTTTATCGCTGGTACTTCTATACTACAGTGACGTTCCAAATGTTTGTTATTTAAAGCTCATTATGCGATGTTTGTATTTTTCAGCTTTTGTGACATTTTTGCATTTTTGTTTACGTTAAAAGTGTTTTCAACCTTTGTAAAATTATAGGCAATCCCATAGAATGTCTACATATATTCCTTTAGAGATAGAATAGCAGCCGATAATTTAGGCGCCTTAGCGGTCCGTGCACATTTCTTTAAAACTTTTGGCTCGACTATACTGAGCCTTCGGTCGCAAGTTACAACAGTTGTAATATACCGTTGTCTACTGATTTGCTGAGCATCAAGTACTAAAAATCAGTCTAAAACATTTGCCGGAATACTAGTAGTATGTCTGCATGAATAAATTTCCTGTAATCGTGAAGTTTTAATTTCTGACAGGTCACGACGTAACCAATTTGCGATTCGCGTAAATTTAATTTTGCGTAACCGACACGCGAACAGAACGGCGGTTCGCGTGAAATATTGTGCCCTGTATATGGAAAGTAAACAAATGTCTGTCATATTCACATAAATGTTCATTAAAAAGTTAAAACAAGCAAAGAAAGCAAGATTGAACTTTACCCACTCATAACACGGCACATTTCTTAACGGTCCACAATCATGGCACATTAATACACAGTATATAAAACAAATACATAAATTTATATTACAGTATTAAAAAAAAAATACCATCCCGCTTGGGGGAAAACCCACTGCTCTGTCGATTTGACCTGCATCAAACTGATGTAGCATCAGGTCTTTTGTTAGTAGGTCAACATGCCGAAAAACAGCCGTTTCTTAACGATGCTAGTTTGGACATTTTGGTCTCATAACATTTGTACATCTACTTGAATGATATCTCGACTGGTGAGGAAGTGGTATACAAGCACGTTAACCTTGTTACCTACCTACCTGTTAGAAGGAGGACACAAGTTCAGTCCCGACTTTTGAAAGTGGGATATTAACATCTGACTGTAATAAAAAAAATTGTTCAGATCAGAACGCATTTAAAACAAGCAGGATAAATAACATTATTTTATTGATTAATATCATATAAAATAGGGATCTGAATCAGCGTTCTGCCCGCACTGGTCGGCCTTGCCAGCACTTAGACATGCCCGACCACCATTAAGCTCAAGAAGTGCTTTTTCCGACCACCACTACTTTTATCACCAGGCATTGAATAATTCTTTATTTTCACCATGAAACAGTTTAAAACAATTGTGATCTACTTTCCGTGACTTTAAACAAACACGCGTCATAACTGGCTATGCCACCTGTGTTACATTTACTGTAGTATCTCAGATGGCTGCAATCACCTGCTATTCCATGCGCATGCGCTGATCCAGCTGATATAAAATGACATTGTTATATTTTCTAGCTGTTTGTTGATTGACTAAATAAACATATTAAGTCAAAGCGTGGTAAAGAAGATCATGTGTATTGCCATGCTGGTGGTTAACTACAAAAGTGGGAATCATATAAAACTGAGGATTCAAATAATACGATTGGTGATTATCATAACATCTCCCTTTCTGGAAGGAATGATCAGTTAACACGAACATAATATGAAATATTACCTTTTAGAATGAATGATTGGCTAACCAGAACATAATATGAAATATTTGTTACTCAAGTTATTTTACATGATGATAACTTTATAATGGATAGGTGTAACTGGTTACTCTACGATTGTCACTTTGCAATTGTTATTAGTCATTGTATCGAGCCGGTGCTTTGATCGTGCGACCTGATCTGGATCTTTTTAGTTCACTGTCACATGCACGTTTGAGTTTACATTGTCAGTAGGGGGTTGACTAGTGATTTGTTTGGGTAGTTCATCACGTTGCTTTGGTTGATCAAATGTTACATGTTTCTTGACAGTGATGTTCTCTACACTTTTCCTTGGATATGACTTAACAACATCGGAGTATTTGAGTAGTGACATCTCTCGGAGCTGAGATCTGTTTCGGCGTAGTGTACTGCCACCAGCAGTAATAACAAGGTATGCTCTGGGCGAGTTGTCGTCTTGCTTGAGAATTTTGCCTGGAGTCCATGCCTTGGTTGCATGATCCAGAATGCGTACCGGTTGACCTGGATAGTTTCGGTAGGTCGATGGGCAATGAATGTTTATCGTGGTAGAATTTCATGGTTTCTTGATCTCGTGATAGAGCGTTTCTCTGCTCTGCAGTGGTGAGGTTTGTTTCTTGTCTAGATGGTAATGTTGTCGATATGGTTCTCCCGAACAGTAGTTCGCCTGGCGACGGTGCATTTGACGATGCAGGTGTTGCTCGAAAATGCAGTAGCGCTTTGTCGATATCTTGATTGTTTTTCAAGCATTTGATAATGATGTGTTTTACTGTGCCGACCATTCGCTCAGCAAAACCATTGGACCTGGGATAATGTGGTGATGATGTCAACAGTGTGATTCCCCATTCTTGGGCAAAATCACGGAATGGCTGTCCTGTGAACTATGGATCATTATCACTTACTATGGAGTCTGGTTTACAGAATATAGCACACAGAGATTTCATTTCACGAGCTACCGCACTGCTCGTCACTGGGGTGGTAATCTGCTTTACGAACGGGTACTTCGAGAAGTAGTCTGCAACAACGAGATAGTGCTTGTCTTCTATCTGGAATAAATCTGTTCCTAGCTTCTTCCATGGAGCTGTTGGAATTTCGTGTGGCTGTAATGGTTCTGGAGCATTTTGGGATTGCAATTCCTGGCAAAAGGGACAACTTTTGACAAGTCTGTCAATGTCATTATTGATCAGCGGCCAATATACGGATTCACGAGCGAGTTTCCGTGTCTTCTCGATTCCTTGATGAGAAGCGTGTAATTGATTGAGAATATCTCCTTGTAGAGATTTTGGAATCAGAACTTGTCTCCCTTTGAATATTATTCCATCTTCCACTGCTAGCTCGTCTCTGTATGACCAGTAGGGACGAATGGCTTGAACAAGTAATTTCAGGTTATCTGGCCATCCTGTGATGATGACTTCTGTCAGAATGTTCAGTTCTGGATTGGCATTGGTTTCTTTCTTCAATTCTTCTTGTTTGAGACTGCCAAAATTGATGAGATCCAATTTGACATCCATGTTGTCTACTCGGACGTCTAACTCAACTTCTTTGTTGTTCGCCGGGTTTGGTAGTCATAATAGTGTATCAGCTAAAGTCATTTCACTGCCTGGTCGGTAAATCAGATCAAAATCATAACCCGTCAGCTTCAGGAACATGCGTTGAAGACGTGGAGGGGCACGATTTAGTGGTTTCTGATATATCATCACAAATGGCTTGTGATCAGTGATTACAACGAATCTGCGACCGTAGAGGTATGTGTGAAATCGCTGAATTCCATGCACCAGGGCTAGTGCTTCTCGTTCGATGTTTGAGTAAGACGATTGCGTTGGCGTCAAGGATTTGGAAGCAAATGCTATTGGCCTGTCTTGTAGCAGTGCTGCACCCAGTCCTTTGAGAGATGCATCGACCTCGAGTGTTAGGGGTTGTTCAACGTCATAATAGGCGAGACATGATTTTTCAGTCACCAGAGTCTTGAGCTTGTCTAGACATGCTTGGTGATTGGAGTCCCAGAGGAACAATATGTCTTTCTTCAGTAGTTCTTTCAATGGTTTTGATTCTGCGCTGTAATTTGGAATATACGAGCTCAGGTACGTCATGAGACCTAAGAAGCGTTGTAAATCTTCTTTCGTCTCTGGGGTAGGCATCATTTTGATGTCGTTGACTTTGGCAGGATCAGGGATGATACCATGGTCGGTATACATGTTCCCAAAGAATTCGATTGATGTTTTTTTGATAAAAAATTTGTCAGAGTTGAAAACCAGACCTTTTTCTTTCACTCTTTCCATCAGCATGGTTAGATTGTGGTCGTGTTCTTCTGTTTCTCCGCAAACACACACGTCATCGGTGATACCGACGGTACTTGGCAAACCTTCGAGTATCTCTGTCATGTGCTGCTGAAAGATGTCTTGGCTAACTGATAGCCCAAACGGTAATCTTGTCCAGCAGAATCTTCCAAATGGCGTTGTGAGGAGTTGACTGGATTTGTCGAGGTGTACAGACCAATAACCTGCCTTGGCGTCCAGTTTTGAGAAGAATTTTGCCTTTCCAAATGTCGGATTGATTTCTTCCAGTGTTGGTATCTTAGTCGGGCATCGTCTAAGAGCTTGGTTTAGTCGAAAAGGATCGAGGCACACTCGGATGGATCCATCTTTCTTTGTGACATATGTTATTGATGAACACCAATCTGTATGCTCATTGACTTTTTGTATGACTCCTGATTCTTCTAACTTCCCAAGTTCAGCCTTGATCTTGTCCTAAAGATGTATGCTGCACTTCCAGGGAGGATCACAGTATGGCTCTGCATCTGTTTTTAAGTACAATTTTGCTGTTCCTTCAAAATTGCCAATGTTGTCAAACTGCTGTGGGTATATCTTCTTCAGGTCATTCACGGAATTATATGATTTTGACATTTGAAGAGTATCACACTCGCAGTTTATTGTGACTAATTTTAGGATTTCAAGTTGGTAATCCTACGATTGCTGGACCTGGCATATCCACGACATAGAAAAGAGATCATGGTATTTAGAGTTATTGAACTGGCATTTCAAATTGATAGTTCCTACACATTTGATTTGTTCACCGTTGTAAGCTGAAAGCATTACGTTTTGTAG
The DNA here is from genome assembly GCF_016097555.1 of Gigantopelta aegis. Taxonomy (NCBI): domain Eukaryota; kingdom Metazoa; phylum Mollusca; class Gastropoda; order Neomphalida; family Peltospiridae; genus Gigantopelta; species Gigantopelta aegis. Next base: position 116,406,538 of record NC_054702.1, read on the forward strand.
TGGTTCAAGAATTTCACCGAATGGCTTTTCACCGTACATCTGCCTGTACGTTCGAATAGGTAAGGTATTACCTGAAGCGCCGGTGTCGATTTTTAGTTTCAAGTTATGCGTTCCTGTGATATTTGGTGCTTGAATTTTCAGTGTTGTGAAGGCATTATCACGTGACATTTTGTCGACTATATCCATGCACTTGTCTGATACTGTGATTGAGTGGTAGGTCAGAGAGTACTCTTCACTGTCAGACTGTTCTTCGGCTTTAACTTCGTTGAATTCGCGGTGATTATGTGAACGTTGATGAGGCTGACGACTTTTAGATCCATCCTCGTCGGATGTTCGGCTTTTTGCGGTTTTTAGTTTTGCGACACATTTTCGACCAATGTCCTTTGGCACCACACGAATTGCATGTGTTGTGATAGGCTGGACATGATTTGAACTTGTGCTTCAAACCACAATCAGAACACATTTTGAGTTTGTGTTTGAATTCGAGTATATTTTCAGATTTTGGTGTGTGCAAACCTTTAACTTGTTGGTGTCCTGCACTGATTGCTTCGTATCGTCTTCCTTCATCTAGTGCGCGTGCAAGATCATAACCTTTAGGTTGGCCTAGTAGGTCATGTTGGAAGGATTCAAATGGTGGTACTTGCTATGAGAAGTTCAAGAATTCGTTCTTGCAGTTCCGCATTCGAAAAATCGCATTTTAGGGCTAATGTTTTACAACGAGTGACAAACTCATCTACACTTTCAGTGCTTTTCTGGCGAAACTGCATAAGTTCTAGTCTATATACTCTGCGTGGTAAAGCGTGGTAAAGAAGATCATGTGTATTGCCATGCTGGTTGGTTAACTACAAAAGTGGGAATCATATACTCTTCAAAAGAAGAAACGCAAAACCACATTGTCGTAACATTTGGAGAATTGATTTAATTATTGAATGGTGAGTCCGATAATTACCAAATGTTGCAGGATTGTTCACAGTTCACTCTAGTCCATTGTGAGTAAGTGATAGGACACACCACCAAGGTCAAGGTCATCTGGAGTCAATACCGGGTGTGGCCTCCGCGTGTGTTGACAACTGCCTGGCACCGCCTGCCCATTGAAGCAACCAGAGTACGGATGACGTCCCGGGGGATGGTGGCCCACTCGGCCTGCAAGGCTGCTGCCAGCTCGGGCAGGGTCTGGGGCTGTGGTTGTCGCTGTCGGAGGCGTCGGTCCAACTCGTCCCATAGATGCTCAATTGGGTTCAAATCCGGTGATATCGATGGCCAAGGAAGGACATTAATGTTGTTGTTCTGTAGGAAAGCCGTTGTGAGGCCTGGCGTTGTCATGTTGGAACACTGCGTTGGCGTTGGCCATAACTGGAACGATGTGTGGCCGGAGGATCTGGTCAATGTAGCCCTGTGCATTCAGGTTGCCCTGCACGTGGACCAGGTCAGTTCTGCCAGTGTGTGAGATGGCTGCCCACACCATGACACTACCCCTGCCGAATCTGTCCACTTCCTGCACGCAGTTTGCCGCATAACGTTCACCACGACGCCTATACCCGCGACATCTTCCATCATGACGTCGGAGCAGAAATCGGGACTCGTCACTGAACCACACCTGTCTCCATCGCAGTTGAGGCCATTGTCGATGAATCTGGCACCACTGCAGTCGGAGTCGACGGTGTTGTGGTGTTAAGATGACACCTCGAACTGGACGTCTGGCACGAATTCCTACCTCACGTAGGCGGTTCCGTACGGTCTGGTCGGATATCCTGCGCAAACCTGGTATTGCTGCGGCTGTGGAGGTGGCAGTAGTCAATCGTTCCCGAAGGTGGCGTACCCGGATGTAGCGGTCCTGCCCGGGGGTAGTGACCCGTGGTCGACCGGATCTAGGGAGGTCACGTGTTGATCCATGTTGCTGGTAACGGTCCCACAGTCTGGAGATGGTGCTTGGGGACACATGGAATGCCCTGGCAACGGCCGTTCTGGATTCGCCTGCGTCTAGTCGGCCGATGGCATTGTTTCTCTGCGGTTCACTGAGACGTGGCATGTCCTGGATTGTCAACTGTCGGCCAGATACAGAGGCCAGGCAAGCGAACACCCTGCACTTTTATACTGTCGGTGTTCATGTTGCACGTGCAGACAACGCACGTGCAGTGGTGACATGGTTTGCACGTGGCTGCGTTTTTGCGAATATTCACATTTTGGAACTTTATTGTACAGTAGCTGCGTTTTATCGAATGTAACCATGGGAATGTGTTTGGGACATGCAATGACCTTATATTCACAAAGCATGAACCGGTAGGAAACATAAAATCGGAGTTATAACCCATTTGTACCCTTTTGCGTTTCTTTTTTTGAAGAGTATATAAAACTGAGGATTCAAATAATACGACTGGTGATTATCATAACAGACATGAAATGATCTCATGAACAAGCGGGCGTAGTTCTTTAGGTGAGAACAATCCCATGGGAATATAAGTAGTCGCTTGATTAAAATGAATGGCATTTTGTTCAATTTATGAGGCTGAAATCTCACAGCTAGCTGGCCTACTTGGAATTGAGCCCACCACTGAGACCTGTTGTCTGTCGTCTGCTCGACTGCTGCGCTTCATCCACATGACACAGAAATCCTGCGTATTTGACGCATGAAGGAGTGTCGGTGAACACTTGAAGCAGTGTATAATTATATGTGCAATGACGTCTACTTTTTATTACTAGGTAAATTTATTTAAAACATGTTTTTGTGTCCTAGAAAAATTATTTTTTAAGTACTTGAAAAAAGTCGTTGAATTTCATTTTCTGAAACCTGTATGAACCCTGGTGCTAACCTCTCTTCCATTGTCCAACTTAAGGTTTGGTATTCATTTGACTAAATAATTCCGAGATTCTAAATTGCAGAAATACTTAGTTGGCTTTTCGCCCTCTTCTATCCACTTACTTAGACTTAGCTCTTAGATTCGACAAGCAATGGGGGGAACGCGACTTTTTATTGCAAATATATTAAAAACGGGTAAAATGTTTTTTTTTTTGTTTTTTTTGGATACTTCATATATATTGTAAAAGGTACATACGTAGATACCAAACAATAGTGAATTACGTTTTTTATAAACACAGACCTTTAATACCTTTTTTTATATGATTTTCAGACTAATTTGAAAGCAAACTTAATTTAAAGAACTATTTCTGTCTGTTATCATCTGTACTGGTATCTGATTATTGAAGTCACTGTGTCTGCTGGAAAAAACTCTCTTTGCAGATACTTGCCAAAAATATATGGTCCTTATATGTTTTAACATAAATATCTTTCTTATATCTTATATATTTATTAAAACTTAGAATGCAGCTTATATGTTTTAACCAAACAATTTACTCAACTTAATTATAACATGATGATGATTGCAAGACATAAGAATTGTTATATTCGTTTTCCTAAAATGTTATCTGTTAACATCGGTTTTGTAATTTGCCTTAAAATATTTTTAATAAATTATTATAAGTACATGTTTTGATAAAACACTTTAAAAATGTGTGTTCGGAAGTTTTTGCTGTAAGCTATACCACTAAACATATCACTCACTGAAATAGGTTACATAGTTAACAATATTTACTGTTGATGCATGCTACAGCTTTTGACGCACATGCAGTAAACTTAACGGCCAGTTTAGTGCTCACTCGAAGCGTAGAAATTATAATAAAAAGGTAGGTATTTGAATAACAACTGTCTGTCTATAAATATTGATATGCTTCAGAACTGAATGCTTATATGCTCTCTGAAACTGGTTCACTCATGATAATTTTATTGTATAATATCAGTTTGGTGACATTTACATTTTAATTAAGTTATGCTAATTTCTGAGGAGAGCAATGACTTGCAAAAACATTCAGGGAAACCTTTTTCAGCTCTTGAAGATTTTCCAAACAGCAGTCAATGGATGCAGCATTAAACAGTATGTCCCCCGACTTTACATGAATGACGAACAGGTTAACCCTTTTTGGAAATACCTTTTGCCTTTCAGGTAGTTCAAGTGAATCGGACGGAAGCAAAGGAATGAAAACACACAGACGTTCAGAAAGACTTGGCGTGAGTAACTTTATCAATATTATTTACAGGATTTCAGAGTTACACATATTTGTGGATGTTCTCAATGAATAATGAGGTCAACAGTGATAATTATTTCTTGTGATTAATACTTGAACATAATCTGTATATATTGGCAACCAAAATTCATTTTATATGGACCAGGGATCGATTTTGGCCCATGGCACTACGGCTATTGCCGTAGGTGCCTTTGTTACTGGATGCGGTGCCCCAATAAATTGGACCGTGTCCACGGCCATAAGTAGCCATGGTTGCCTTCCTTGTATGCCCTAGTGCCCTTGTGCCCTTCTCATGCCTGGTACCAACTAAATTGAACTTTGCAGCATTTGTCACTTGCCGTGTATTCGTCCATAAGAACAGAAATCCAAAGAAATTATAGCCGACTCTCAGACACGAAATTTCGATGGGCGCAGCCATATTGTTATTGTTTACAAGCCACAGATCCGAGAACCACGTGGTCGCCGAGAAGTAACTGCGCAGTCACTCTATAAAGACTGTTCTGCGCAGGGAACCTCATCTCTCACTCACATCAGTGAAAATTTTACAGAAAGTGGCCTTGGTGCCCTACCCTTGAAAGAAATGGTGCAGTGGCCATGGTGCCCCAAAAATTTCCTCAAACCCAAAGCCAAAATAGCCTTGCCCTGAATTTTTTTTAATTCTACCCCTGATGGACATAATGTAAGAAAAGTGCATTTATCATGACTGGTAGCTCTTGATGATTGAAAATACTGAAGGTGTCTGTTGTAAAAGTCAAAACCTCATTTTGTGTCGCCTGCCTCTTGGCCCAAATATCATGGGGAAGATCTTGTTCAGTATTGCATTGTGATTCAATTTGCCAGTTTCAGAGATTCTAAAATACTACATTGTAGTTGCCTTGCACTATTTTGCTTTTAAAAAATGTATTAATAACAAAAGCTATCAGTTTAAAAATTGATAAAAAAATTAGTATTTAACATTTTGCAGTTGCAGAGTAATATCTGAAACTTGTGTATTTAATCACAATGAGATGCTGAAGTAAATGTTTCCTGGGTGCTCATTCTTTTCTCTCTTTTTCATGTGTGGTTTTATTCTAAATTTAATGCTTTTACAGTAATCAGAAAGTTTTTGGTTTTAAAGAAGAAAAAGTAACCAAAAAAACATGGCAGGGTTTTAGATATCACTAATTGAGTACTTTTGGTGCAACACATTTTGTTGGCCGAGTTCAGTGAGGTATTTTTCGTGCAATAATGTTATTAAAATCTGCCGACATGCATCTCAAATTACTTTAATTTAATTAAAGCTTAACATTTGCCTGCTGAAATGTTTTGAGATCAGCCTGTTTGTATTTAATTATTTTAGGCATACATATTTTGAGCGCACTGTTTATCACCCTGACTCAAGCAGTCTTAAGCCGTGAAAGAAAACACCATTGACTGCCTCCCCAGTCTATCAAAGTAACATTTTGGAAAAGCGTGGTCAATTTCTATGGATGATGGATTGATGACCTGTGTATAATATAATCTGATGTGTTTTTAATGAGTTATAAATTACATGTCTCTTGAGCATTGAACATTTGCGTAAAACATTTGTGGATTACACAAAAAATTCAGGTAACCCATTTCATTTTTAGGTAACCCATCCTGAACATGTAAATGATGTCATAGATTCAATGCATGAATGAAAAATGGGTTATGCAAATTTCAGAGGCCTGAATTACGACTGAAATAACACAGGTCTGGTAAATATTCAATCATCGCAGTAATAAAAAATAAAAACCATTAGGTCATTATATGCCTCAAAATGAAGAACATTAGTTTACAAAACATTTTCAACAAGTTTTGGTCAAAATGTTATCTAGAAGAAAGGTCATAGCTCCAACCTGACTGGTAGAGATTTTTCACTTTGTGTTTCAGAAGCTGCACACAGATACACGTAGTCCTGTGGTACGTATTCATGTCGCTTTGTGCATTAGAAGTATTGTTGGGAAAGTGTATGTATTGGTGGTTGGTACTCTTTATTCATTTATACATTTTATAATAATATAGTTATTTGACTCTTACAACTTATTTTGACAAGTATAATATACGGTACTTGTAAAAGCAGAATTTAATGAATTTGGTGACTTTTTAACCGAATGAAAGTTAGGTCATGTATTATACAAGGAAAATTTGTGAGTTTTCTAAAACAAAATGATACCTAACGAAGACAAGTGTGGTATTTTAGTTATTGCCCACCTTCAAAGAATGCAGTATTTGTCCAAACGTTTGTAAATTCCAGCATATTGAGCAGGTTTTAGCATTTTGGATTGAAGGGGAATTTTATTAGCAGCCTCTGGTCTACACTAATCCAGAGTGGTCATTTTGCAAAACAATTTGTGATACTGATGTAAAAGTGACAATACAAACCTCACCTAGTAGGCATAATAATATTTAATTTGTCAATCCATAATCCAAATAATAATAAAGTGTAAATTGGCAAACAAGTAACTGGTGTGTGTGTGTTCACAGCATATATATATATTCAAAAATATAATTTACTAATAAGTAATAAAACAATAATGAGCTTTCTGTCCCTTTGGAGCAGGTGAGACATTGTGTTCATGTTAATTACACAAATAAAAAAATAATCTACAAAATCAGGTGACTTGAAATTAACAACTTCTGTACGACACAGCTGTCTGACACAGGCGGTGTGTACAATATTGTTCACCACTATATTTTCTTTAGACATTACCTGTCCTCTGTCAGTGGCTATGCATTTAAATTGATCTTAGTACTAAGATCACTTCATAAAACGGGGTCCTGGTGGGTAATAAAGACAATTTGGAAATAGCAGGTGAGCAATCCACACATTAAAACAAAACAAGCCGAATGCAGAAATACTTTCCATCTTGGGTGTCGGCAACTGCTTGTCTCTCCGAGACCCGTGAAGAGGCCCGATTTTCATGTCCAAGGTGTGCGATCATGCTTGCAATCACACTATCATAAAATATCTCCACTGGTGGTTCAAAAAGAAATTGCTTTAACCCGAGCTGGCCCCAGTGTTTGAATGTCATTATATAAATATAGTATGTGCTATTTAAAACTTCTTTTTGTCAGTATATGCAAGCTTTACTAAAATATTTCCTGTTAATAATTAAACACAAATCACTCGCCTTGCAACTTAAAGGGTGTGTGATTTATCACTTACCTGGTATTTTCAAATGTGAAGGACTAATGACTTGGTTGCATTCAGAAACTCTTGTTGCACACGTTGTAAATTTGACCGTGTGATTTTTGTGACACATAATGTCAATTTGTTTTTCTAATAATATTAACTGAATCCCTGTTTTTGTAGGTTGACTTGGCCTATGATGGTGATGGTGAAACCACCGAAGAGAATGTGTCGGAGAATTCGGATCAAGTGATGCGTTCGGCTGGAAGTGATGCATATGACTTTGAAGATGATGATGTTGAAACCAGCCCACAAACATTGTCGTTGTATCAGAAAGTAAAAACAAACAGTGATCATGAATCCAAAACGACTAAAAAAACAGACAGAAAAAAGAATTCATCTCAAGAAAATAAATCTGATGCTAAAATGAAGTCAAAAGTTCCAAAACCGGATAAATCATCACATTTAACATTAAACAAATGTAACAACTTTTCTGTGGCATGCATCTTAAAAGCAAAATTTGACAACAAAATTGTTGATGCAAGTTCTGAGAAGCTTAGTACGGACAGTTCAGTGCAATCCCCTCCAGTGTTAAAAACCCAAAATACAAGCTCAGCTAAAATGTCACTAGTTACACGCAGCAATAAAACAGCTTTATCCAAAACAAAAACTCAAGTAACAATCACCACTAACAAAACACCAGTGACATCGATTAACAAAAAATCACCAGTTTCATCCATTAACAAGAATACCTTAATTAGTAACAATCAAACGTCGGTCGTGTCAATAACGAAAAAAACTCCACTCTTGACTATTAACAAGAGAACACCAAACACATCTGCCAATAAAAAAACACCAGTGTCATCCATTAACAAAAAAACACCAGTGTCGTCCATTAACAAAAAAACACCAGTGTCGTCCATTAACAAAAAAACACCAGTTGTGTTGATCAACAAAAACATTTTAATCTCGTCCTTTGACAAAAATACTCCAGTGACATCCAACAATGCTAAAAACATTGCAAGTAGCGTCAGATCAAACACATCAGCAAAGCCTAAAACATTTGCCTCCTCTAGGATTACAAAACGCAAAGCAGCAGTGTCAAATGTTTTCACTTCGACCAATTCTTCACTAGAATTACAACGGAACGATAGTGGTGTGTTTATTTCTCCACCTCCTGTGAAATTAGCCAAGCTGGGTATGAAAGATACATCGACCCCAAGTAACCCTGGGACGGATGTTGTCAAGGACTCGTGTTTTGGTTTCACCAATCTCAACCTGGTGGGTTCCCCGATGTTGTCGCCTGTACAGAAGATGGCTGTGACTCCGACATCAGATTACTGCTCGGCAGTGTTCTCTCTGTCTCAGATCTCTGTGCACGACGACTCATCAGACCTGAAGAGAGTTCACCAGCACTCTGTATTTTCAGGAGATGACTTAGAACCAGGTGAGATTTGCTCGTTTTAAATCAGGGGTGTGGCTTTTTAAATTTCTGTTGGCCAGCGTTCAACGAATTTCCTCATACACTTAGTGGATTGGATTGATCTGAAATGCTAAAAAAACAAATTGACTTTATATTACTATTGTGTTGTTTTCAGGTTTTATTTTTAAAATGAGTGTTGCATCCCCAGGAATAGACATGTACACTCTCCCCATCATGCCCAAACAAGTGTTTACAGTAAATTAGCTATGGTGGTGAGACAAGCAGTTGTTCACCCATGCAAAAATAATTTTGTGCGAGCACATAAAAGCAATTGCTTGTGTCAACCCATGAAGACTGAGACACTGGTTGAAGTATAAATGTGGAAATAAGCTTTTGGTCTTGGAAATGGGACTAATTAAACCTTGATAATGGTTGGCAATAACTTCTTGTACTGAACTGGCTAAGAGATGGGCTGCTTGTGTATCATGTTTATATGAATGTTGTTACCACTATGATCTGTTTTATTTTTCTATTCTTCAGATATTGCTTTGAATAAAGTCTCATCAAAAACGTACAAGCCTGCAAAACAGAAGCGTGCCAAGGGGCGATATTCAGTAAGTATTAAATTCTTGATTAGTATGACCCTCCCTATTTGTGAAAACAATTGTTTCTGAACCGAAGTCTTTTTACCCATTACTGTGTAACATACTCCACCATTAGCTTGATTACATGTAGGGGCGGGATTTAGCTCAATCGGTTGAGTGTTCGCTTGAGGTGCTTGTGTCGCAGGATCGAACCACCTCAATGGATCCATTCAGCTGATTGGGGTTTTTTTTCTCTTTCCAACTAATGCACCACAACTGTCAAAGGCAGTGGTATGTATTTTCCTGTCTGTGAGAAAGTGCATATAAAAGATCCATTGCTGCATTGGAAAAAATGTAGCGTGCTTCCTCTGATGACTACGTGCTTCCTCTGATGACTACGAGTCCGGATTACTAAATGTTTGACATACAATAGCCGATAATTAATTAATTGATGTGCTCCAGTGGTGTCGTTAATTACATAAAAACATTTTCTTTTTTGTTTCAGTATATATTATGTTACTTTTAATAGCACATTAATACAAATGTTCTGACTTTTTTATTTTAATTTAGTCTTCAAAGGTGGAAGCTTGGGCTGAGAAAGTGAATCAAGAATTTGATGACTTGGACAATTTTGAGCTGAGCATAGAAGGATGACAGATTGTATGAAGGCAACAGACCAACAGCACTGTTTTGTGACAGGTCTAAACATTTCATTCAGGAACCACAAATAATTGTAGTTTATCAGGTTTTCTAAATAATTGGTGGTGTACTATTTATTTAAGACTTGGCAACATTCATTTTGGGCAATTTTAGTGTTGTCAAGAATTATAGGCCTTATTTGTTTATAATCTGTGTAATGTTGTTTTAATACATGCAGAACATTAAACTGTTATTTACTATTTACATATTCAAAACAAATTTAATAAAATTTCATTTGCACAAAAATGGTTGGACAGAAATCTGTATTTATATCATTTAGTTTTTTTTTTTAAAGTTAATCAGTAAACTGATCCCAAATCGAATTTTGGCCATGCTTTATATTTGAAGGTCAAACAGGGGGAAAACTTTTCAACCTGGAGCAGTATTTTGGATGTGTTGAAGTCTAGTATACATAAACATTTATTGGAACCTCCTTGTACTGAGGTATTAATTTTATAGTTCACTAGATTTTTTAAAACCTAGAAAATAGCTCTCGTTTTCCTTCTTCTTCTTTTTTGTCAGATCGGGTGGGTGGTTCGGGGTCTTAATCACTCCCTGCTGAAGCAAATTTTCTTTTTTCTCAATATATTTCCAGGGGGATCATGACTCGACCCCCTATATAAACTTCGGTCGCCAGAGTGCAGACGCCCCCCTCCCCCCGATAAAATTCCTGCTTATGCACCTAAAAATATGACTTTAGCAGTGAGACGGTGTCAATTTTTGTGTGTTAATGTTAAAATTTCTTGTTTTCAACACACCATAAGATCTAGATCAATGAAACTTGGCTTATAGTTGCACCTATGAACGTTCCATCTCGATGCATGTGTGGGGAAAAGGAGAAGATTTTTAGGTCACCTGAGCTGAAGGCTCAAGTGACCTATTGCGATCTGTTGTCATGCACATTTAGACTACTCCAAAACACTTCACTAATTCCAACCATATTTTGTGTGAAGCTTCTTTGGAAAATGGAGAAACAATTGAGTGAATTTTGTCATTTTGACACCACATGGGTTTAGATGTGTGGGACGAAAAAGTTGAAAATTGAGACAATTTTTTAAAAAGTCTTCTCTGCTTCTAGAAATCAGAGTTCGTCAAACTGACTAGCCCTCGGTCCCAACCAGTGTATTTTTGATCTGGGCTAGTGGAAAGTAGCAGTATCACGATACTACGGTTGACGACACGATACCCGATATCCTTGCTTTTGTATCAATTCCTATTTTGACCATGTATCAATTTCTATATTAATTCTGTATTCATTTACCAAAAACAATTTGTACTGGTATGTACATATTGACAAGTTATTTCCGTCGCAAAAACCATCAGTGGACAGAGAATATGCCTGCTTGTGTCAATATGTTTCTACATTAAAACTGTTTAGTCAGTGTTGTGCTTTTATCAGGTTGATTTCTTATTTTTAAATCACTTCACCTAAGCTTCAACATCTTGTTTTACGAGGAAAGTATCACAAATCTGATATTACAATACGTATTGTATTGTGGGCTATGAATTGCAGTATCGTATCGTGAGATACATGTATTGTGACACCCCTAGTGGAAAGTATCATATGTAATAATATAATACACGGGGCACTAACCAAAGTGAGAATTAGTGAATTTCTTAAACAGATGTTGAACACTGCAGAAATGCTATAACTAAATAGTCTTCAATCGATGGTTTATCTGCTTTGTTAGTTAATGTCATTAATGTTGATTCCTCATTTGTCCCCAGGATGGAGTTGGTTTACTATAGTTATATAGATAATTGCATTTAAAGTGTCATTTCTAAAATTGCTTCTTCAAAACGTCTTGACCAATTCTAATCCCAACTTTGGAAGCTTCCTTGATGTACCGTATACGCAAATATGTGCTTGTGAAAATGTAAACTGAAAGCCCGATCGCAAATTATTTTAGCCGCGAAAATATTTGCATATATGGTATGTAGAATATATACTCTTCAAAAAAAGTAGGGGAATTCTAAAATAAGAAATTTACATAGTGAAATAGTGAATTAATTGGGCGAACATTACAACCAGTAGTTCAGTATTACAGTAGGTTTGAATTGAAATTTGACATTTTTTTTGTCAGTAAATCATAAATTCAAATAAAAGTGAATAGAAACAAAAAAATTACAATTATGATCAACAGAATAAATATTTCTTTTTTACAGAAATAATGTTCCACAGTGATTAATGGACCTTCCTGGAAATTGTCAAAATTGAGAATGATACCCCACGTGATGCACGTGCAAACTATGGAATGTGTTTCGATGTGTTGATAAACAGACCCAAACGTTTTCTACTAGGATGTCTGTGGTCAAAACGTGTTTTAATATTTCAGTTCCCCTATTCTGACCCCCAAGGAGTCTTATGTATTGGGGCCCAAAGGGGGGAACATAACAATTTTTGTTAATCTTGTCCTAAAACTACTCGTGTTGGAACCAAATTTTGTTAGAAACGTTCTTGGCTCCCAAGTCAACCAAATGTATGAATTTTGGTCATTCTGATCTCTGATAGTCTGGTCCCAAAAGGAGTGAAATTAAGCCAATTTTTTAAAATCCTGAAAAGATGGTTAATCTGATTTGTGAATGTTATTAATGTTTTAAAGAGTGAAATTTATTTACAGTTGTATAGATGAATGTAATTAATGCATTTAAACTAATTTCTTCACAACTACCCAACCTTTCCAACTAAATTTGGCAGGAAGTTTCCTTGGCCCCTGTAGAAATTGTAACGCACTCGAGTCTTGTAGGTGGGGGTCAACAGTTCAGTTTAAAAAAAATTTAAAACATGCATCAAGATGAACTTCTATGGATGCATTTGTCATCGACATTGAACTAGTTTATGGTAGGTGAGATATGTAATTATGTAGAATTCTTTAGAATAGCATTTGTTTGGGTTTTTACCACCATCTTGAACTGAACAAATCTTTTTTAAATGTGTATACAATACCATGGACAATGATTATGTACATGAAGTCTTATTATTAAAAAAATTAAAGATAATCTTGATGTTTTGTTGTTTGTAATTTGAAGCATTGCATGTGAAACTACTCAACATTGTGCTAGTGGGCAACTATTGTTTGGTTATATTAGCTTCACTTGTTTTACCTTTCAGAATGTTTCCTCTACATATGCATGAAAACAAATCTAAATCCCATATATAGGTCCCCATTTAAAATGCACAAAGTGTCGGGGTTCGAAACTCGCCAAAAAATATGGTGGCCCCCAAAATCATGCATGTTAACAAATTACGGTAAGCGAACCACAAGCAAGATTTTAATGTAGAATACAAATATTAATAGTGTCTCATGTGTTATAGCTCTAAAGAAGATATTATTTGGGCGACTAACACCATTATTTTTTAATATTTAAGTCGCCCAAACAGGACATGGGTCACATTTTGGCATTTCGAGCCCTGAGTGTAGTTGTAAGAATTGTGGGTGTTTCGTTTCATCATTGTCTTGCAGGTATGGCTTGTTTACTTAATATAGTGAATGTTCAGCAGAACACCTGGTATGTCAGTGAAACAATACAAGCCTAATATGTTGCCATATATGCTTTGAGTGGTATTGCCTTGTTTCAGAAACAAGATTGAGGTCTACAAATTAAAAACTTGAAAAACATTGGAAATTGCTTAAGTCAAAGTAAGTACATTTGGGACATTTTAGATAAAATTGCTATATTAAATACGCTGGTGTTTGGGTTTGTTTTTATATTTATGCAAGATATGATGTGGACAAGAATTTACTGTTATGTGCAGTAGACTGAAAAGTAGGTCACAGTGACCTAGTAATAGTACATGACCCCGCCATCCCAAGTTGTTCCTACATGTGAGGTTTGATGGTCCTGTATGCAAGATGTTGTCCGGACAAGAAAAAGTTGACAGACGGACGGACAATGCCATACCATAATACGACCCATAGATGGGCGTATAATAATACACTAGATATTCTATTGGATCTGTTGAAAAACATGGAGACACCCATATGCAGGTTTTATATTTTCAGGTGTTATTGTTTGTTCACTAATGCAAATGGTTATATTTTACCTTGGGCAACAACTTAAGTCAAAAATGACGTTTGCAGGCATAAATCTGTGCCAAACTGAAAACTATTTGGTTATCTCCTAAATGGCTACTCACAACTAAACGACAGCAAGGGTCTACTACTGACACCTACTTTTCCCTACCTCGGTAGTATGAGGCATCTACTAATTAAAAAATAAAGCAAAAAAGACTGGTAATTAAATTTTAACATTACCAGTAGTTTGTGAAAATTGAGGATCACTAAGCCAGACGTATCCAATCCAAATTGTAGAAGATGAACAGAAACTGGTTGCTATACTTCAAAATTAATTTCTGAAAAGTACTTTAAAATCTGTTTTGTGATGAATTGCTATCCACCTAAATCTATTCAGAAGTATTCAATCAAAACTAGAAGTTAACAGATAGACAAAATTTCATAAAAGCTTTTCATAAAAGCTTTTAACAAAAGGTCACAAACAATACAAGCTGGTTTCAGAATATTTATTTGACAATCAAATCATAAAGACAATTCTCTGATGCCAAAAATTTAAAAAATAATTGTTTTGACATCCATTGGTCCTATACGGCACAAAGACACTAAAACAAACTAAAATGTGGTAGCCTTGTTTACTGTCAACACTGCAGTGCCTGCAATACTGTTAAACATACCCAAATCAAATGTTTAATTATTGTGAAATATGTATATCAACATTAACCACCATGTCAGAATTAAATGTGTGTGCATTCTTTCAAACTGATATATTCTAGAGGGCATTTTAAAAATTCATGTATCATTAAAAACACAAAATACAACCTGTGCCAACTTGTCACATCAATACACTACCTTGAATGGTTAACATGTCTAATGTACAGAATACACTGAGCAGGAAACTGCTTTAGCTGCACAGGGTTGAAACTGTTGTTCGCCAAATGCGATTTAAAGTTCTATTTCGCAAATATATCATATATTTAATGTCATTACAAATTCGCCAAAAAATCTCATTTGAAATCTGTTGTTTGTATGTGTATAGCTATTTTAAAAAATAATTCTGTTTGGCTAAATGTTAGTTGAATTTGGCTAAAGATTTTCTGATCAAATTCACCAAATTACTATTAATTTTTGACATCCAATCAAAACGTAAAGTTTGTCATTTTAAAGTCTAATGTCATATCAATTCTAAAATATTTTAAAATATGCTGTAATATGAAACATCTCGATTTTGGCTGTTGTGAAATCAACGGATATAACATAACAGAAATACATGTAATATGAATTCATGTTATTAACTTTTCAATCCACGAATTTAAGTACCCAATGAAATGTTTTTTTAAAGCAAATGACATGAACATTTAAGACTGAAAATAAATTATTTCACAGTAATACGACAACAGTTGCTGTTGCTATGTAATATGAAATAATGATATTTTAAAAGGGGCTATAAAGATTTCACTCAACACTCAATAGGACATTCAGACGGCTTTCTTAGTTACTAAAATACATTGTAAGAATTAGCATTAATAATCATTACATTTCCAGCCTGTGGGGATAAATTTAACTGCATTTAAAATATTTCACTTTTATCAATTTTACAACACATTAGTGTAACCTGTCTTCTACCGTACAGTGAGCTTATTAAGATCGCTTCGTGGAATGGGGCACAGATCACTACCATTTACCCATGTGGTGATATCTATTTACATCTAACAACTACAAACAAACCCTGCCTTGACTCAATGAGAAACCAATAGAAAATATTCCAAATATTAATAATACTTAAGTAACTGAATAAATGTCCTGTAAGGAACTCAACTAAATATCTAAAAATGCCTTGTAGTTGAACTAAAAAATTTAGCATGTGAAACTGATAAACAAAGGTACTGTCGAATTCATATATCTTTGAAACACAGTAGTTACTGTTATTAAAGATAACATTACTGTAAAAGGAGATCAGTGAAAAGATCTGTTACGGAAATGTTATGAGCACTATAAAATTTAACAAACTAGTGACATTAGTCGATGACAGTGATGAAAAAGAGAAGAAAATAAAACCAAAATATACTGAGTCCAACTATGTACTACTTTTACCATATAAACATCCAAGATATTCTCACCATCATAATATCAACTACCTTGTGACATTATGATGCAAAATAAAGTGGACATTTCACAAGGTATAATTCTAAACCTCTTACAAGACCCTCATCTCCATTCATCCACATATTTTAGTTGACAGGCCATTATCCATTTGGATTAACACAACTAAAAAGGAACAACTAAAAACAAATAGTAAACTGAAAAAAAAAAACTTCTGTCGGAACTCCATGATTTCAACATATGAACCTTTGCCCTGTCAGAAAGCAGTTTTTCTTTGTCTCACTAATAACTGATAGAAATGAATCACACGAAGTTGAGTTATCAAGTCATATCAGGATTTACATGTCTTGACTGCTGACATGCACTTCACACAGAGTTCCCTGGTGAAGTGGGTCAGGAATCGGTAATCACACAGAGTTGAGAATCAAATTGTCCAGACAGTTGGCTCGAATTTCAAACACTGTTTTCACTTAACGTGATCATCATGACTTCCCAGCCTGCTTGCGTAGCATGTTGTAGATCTTCTCTTTGATCCAGTCCTTGTTGTGTGGGACATACGCCCCAATCTGCTTGGAAAACCTGCAAGAGAACACATCAAGTATTTGAATGCTGATAACAAAAATTAAACTAGGAATAGAGAACGTCCAGTATAGTGTTGTGATTCTCTCTTTAAGTTTTAGAGATCACAACACAATTCTAATGTTAAATAGATGCTAATACATTTTTAAAGGACTATCAACTGTTACTAATCAAGATTTTAAAAATGGTCATGAGTTACGAAACTACTACTCTGCTTGCCAAATGTGAGTTAAACTTCTGATGGGCGTTCAGAAATACAACCACCAATCCAACATGCGATCTTTTTCAGAAAGAATACTGCATTTCCCTTCAACTGTTTGATTTTTGTCCAACACACTAAACGAAACTATGCCTACAGTTTATAGATATAGTTTTCACTATCTTGATGCAGTAGATGTTATGTTACTTATAATTACAGCTTTGACCTAAAACATAGTTTGAATAGTTCAAGTGTCCTCTCAAACTATTCTGTCTATATGTGAGGACTGTTAAAAAGTAAAAAACGGTCAATTTTAAAACTTTCAACTACTACAGGGTCAAGTACTGTGACTAGAATAAACATAGTAACTTAAATCTCAGTTTGATTATTTCGGAGTTCATTCGTAACATTACGGCTGTATCTTTGTGAACAGTACGAATGCTACAAGGAGAAGCCGGACATTCCTACTTGTACAGGGCTCATATTGGAACAAATTTAGGTTTAGCCAGTTTTCAGATAGAGTACTCCTTAAAAATTATTAAAAAGTTGTTAATTTAAGGAACATTTTATTAGCCAAAGCTACTTTGTATTAAAATTAGCAATGGGCGAATTTGACAATGGACATGGAGAGCCCTAGTTCAAACAAGAGTCACTTTCTTCACATCGTGGTGGAGTGTACAAATCTCAGAGAAACTCAAAAAGATATATTTGGACAATGAAATGTGATAGAATCCTTTCGATTCCATCCAGAACTTTTACTACAATTTTTACGTGATACTGACTTTTATCATAAATTTTAATTTTATATACGAGATATTTGTATTTTTGCAGTTCTTTACACTGTTTTTATTTAACTGTTGAATTTTTATATTGATGTTGCTCATCACTTTAGTTTTGCTTTTACCACAGTCTGACACCCAATAGCTGATGTATTTTTATATTCATGTTGCTCATCACTTTAGTTTTGCTTTTACCACAGTCTGACACCCAATAGCTGATGTATTTTTATATTGATGTTGCTCATCACTTTAGTTTTCTTTTTTACCGCAGTCTGACACCCAATAGCTGATGTATTTTTATATTGATGTTGCTCATCACTTTAGTTTTGCTTTTACCACAGTCTGACACCCAATAGCTGATGTATTTTTATATTCATGTTGCTCATCACTTTAGTTTTGCTTTTACCACAGTCTGACACCCAATAGCTGATGTATTTTTATATTGATGTTGCTCATCACTTTAGTTTTGCTTTTACCACAGTCTGACACCCAATAGCTGATGTATTTTTATATTGATGTTGCTCATCACTTTAGTTTTGCTTTTACCACAGTCTGACACCCAATAGCTGATGTATTTTTATATTGATGTTGCTCATCACTTTAGTTTTGCTTTTACCAGTCTGACACCCAATAGCTGATGTATTTTTATATTCATGTTGCTCATCACTTTAGTTTTGCTTTTACCACAGTCTGACACCCAATAGCTGATGTATTTTTATATTGATGTTGCTCATCACTTTAGTTTTGCTTTTACCACAGTTTGACACCCAATAGCTGATGTATTTTTATATTGATGTTGCTCATCACTTTAGTTTTGCTTTTACCACCGTCTGACACCCAATAGCTGATGTATTTTTATATTGATGTTGCTCATCACTTTAGTTTTGCTTTTACCACAGTCTGACACCCAATAGCTGATGTATTTTTATATTCATGTTGCTCTTCACTTTAGTTTTGCTTTTACCACAGTTTGACACCCAATAGCTGATGTATTTTTCATGCTGGGGTGTCGTTAAACATTCATTCATGTGTTGTATATTCACATAGCATTTACACTAATCACTAACTTGTAAGGTTAATATTATGAGTAAAGTCAAACGATCACACTAAAGGTCTGTGGCATCTGATTTAGGAAACTGTATTTTAGAAGCAGTTTTTGGCGACTGATTAGTTATGAAAAAATAAGATTTTATGGCACAATATTTTAAGAGCATTGTTGTATTCATGTGTTAGTAAAGCAAATTTAAACTTATGCAAACTATCAATCAGTTACACAGTTAACAGCTCTGTTTTAAAATTAACAGCTGCATTCTATGTTTTGTTATGTTCTAGACTGATTTTGTACACTTAAAATATGTGGTATCACTTGCAAAATCAATTTGTTTAAAATATACAATTTAGAATGTCTGTGTAGTTAACAGTAATAGTACACATTATGATTTGGTTCCACACAAGTATAATTCACGTAACCAAACAATTAGTTATCTAGGTAACAATGACACAAACCGGTTACCTAATATTATGAAATATTGTCCTGTGCTTTTTAACACTGTGTTCTCTAGTTCTACCCTCACAGGTAAATAGGGCTAGAAGAATAATTTAAAACCAACTGGATTCCTGTAGTTAGACCTGAGCATTAACAACTAAACAAACTAAAATGTTTTAAATTATTTAGTTAAAGGCATATTGTCACAGACCACTGACCTATTTAATGGTCTAACAAAATATTACCTGAACAAAAATAATTTGATTTGTCCCTAAATGTACCTTATACAACCATCTTCATAACCACCATACTCCATTTATTAATGACATTTTGTAAAAATAATTGAATTATGGCAATGGTCCATAATTCAAAAACTAAAATTGCCGAGAAGGGATGACATGGATTTCACTCCATCATGGTTCAGTTAAGGTGATGCGATAGCTAGATTTGGTTTCCATCAATTAAAGTAATTTTTATTTATTATCCATTTTTAGAGAAATAAGGTCCTTAAATCCGTGACATTTTGCCTTTAATGTTAGAAATATTTAGTTCCCATTAATTAATCATTATTGGAAGCAAATCATTTAAGGTGTAAACATTGATAGATGAGATTTGGAAAATATTTTTACGTAAATAATAAAATAGTGTAGAGTACTTACACCAGACAACTGAGGTCTGCCAGTTGGTCTACAAAGTCAAACAGCTGACTGATGTCGTACGTGATGGATGACATGTTTGGGTTCATCCTCTTCAGATGTTCCTCAAAGATCTTACAGATACCTGCAACACAACAGAAATCATTCACTATCATCCAGATGCACACAACTACTTACAAAAAGAAAGAAATGTTTTATTTAACGACGCACTCAATACATTTTATTTACGGTTATATGGCGTCAGACATATGGTTAAGGACCACACAGATTTTGAGAGGAAACCCGCTGTCGCCACTATATGGGCTACTCTTCCGATTAGCAGCAAGGGATCTTTTATTTGCGCTTCCCACAGGCAGGATAGCACAAACCATGGCCTTTGTTGAACCAATTATGGATCACTGGTCGGTGCAAGTGGTTTACACCTACCCATTGAGCCTTGCGGAGCACTCACTCAGGGTTTGGAGTCAGTATCTGGATTAAAAATCCCATGCCTCGACTGGGATCCGAACCCAGTACCTACCAGCCTGTAGACCGATGGCCTACCACAACGCCGGTTAGATCTTACAGATACCTGCAACACAACAGAAATCATTCACTATCATCCAGGTGCAGACAACTAGTAGATCTTACAGATAACTGCAACACAACAGAAAGTATTCACCATCATCCAGGTGCAGACAACTAGTAGATCTTACAGATACCTGCAACACAACAGAAATCATTCAATATCATCCAGGTGCAGACAACTAGTAGATCTTACAGATACCTGCAACACAACAGAAATCATTCACTATCATCCAGGTGCAAACAACTAGTAGGTAAATACATGCATGCTACGCTAAACAAATAAAGTTATTTTCACTGCACAATTGACATATAACATGCAAGTAATTTTTACATGATGCAGGGAACAATTTGTTCAGTATTGCATTGCAATTTGTTATGCAATTTTTAAAGATCGCTACACAATTTTAAAACATTAAACAGTAGTTGCTAATCAATTTTCAATTGACTAGAAATATCGCTAATCAAGATTTTGAAAACAAAATGTTTCCTGTATATGATAAAACACCATCATCTGACATTTTAATCTGTAACTACATTTAAAGTCGCACGCCCTAGTTTCAGCCCGTGAAAATTAATTCTAATTTTGGTTAATCTACACACTTAGATCACGTTTTTATAAAATAGAGTGAAAAAGCAGGTTTTATATCGATAAATACCATGGGAATACCCGTGACCCAATTACTTGAAATAATTTTGAAAGTTAGTATTCTGATGTCACCGGTAGATGTCGCTCGAAACACAGAAATGCCTATGTTACAACAAATTTCCCAGAGTGCACACAGACTTGGGCTGCATTCCTTTCATCTCTCCTGGACATGTTCCAACTGTTCTGTCCTGGACAGTGAAAGGAATGAGTTTGGAACAGGAAGTTACTTTACCAAGATGGGTGCTTCTGTTGAGGAAGTGGCTGCTGCAGCAATCATGATACTTGAATCGGAATAAGACGACAATGATAGTCCGTCACTGACCATGTTGACTATACTACAGTGTTTGAAATAATAAATTTTATATATAAACCGCAATTAGCCTACATTTGCTATTCGGCACCGGGTAATAGTGGCTAACCTATTGTTATTAGCAATTAGATGCACTGTTTATTATTGTTGGTGGTAGTAGTAGTAGTAGTAGTAGTAGTGATAGTGATAGTAGTAGTAGTGATAGTGGTAGTAGTGATAGTGGTAGTAGTGGTAGTAGTAGTAGTACAGTCTGTAGGAACCAGAGGTGGGGAGGCACTTCCCCTCCCCAGGATGAAAATGTAAGGGGTTTTTTTTCCTACTCTATTTAAATAACGGTAACAATATAGCTTGTGCCCCCCACCCCCACCCCCCAAGGTTATATCCCCTCTCCAAATATCGTAAGACTTAGCAAAATTATTGGTTTTAAAGGTTTGCAACGTTTTGTATTGCGATACTTAATTGTCTGAACTTTACTGTTAATGAAAATGTTAACGAACTGTGAAGAAAAACCTCACAAATGAACGACAAGCAAACGACAACAAATCGGATGTTGATTGCGTGAACCGTGCACGAGAAAACAAACCGAACCAAAATGATAATGGTCACATGGTATACCAACGTCTGTGACGTTGAAAGGGGAAGATGCCCTCTAAAAATAGATTAGACCTTGTATGCTCAACATTTTTTTCTCAGACGTGCGTGCATTTTTAAGAAATACGAAAAATGCATTTTGTGGTATTACAAACACCAGGATTACCAAAAAACACTTCAGGTGAATGGAAATGTATATTCTAAATAATAAAATGTAAGTAAAGTGCAATTTTATTTGTGAGAAAATGGGTTTAATAGCGGAAAAACAACGGCGTAATGGTTAACAACTAGGGCGTGTCCCTTTAAACTGCAAAATGTTATACTTACATGCATTGGCTTACATTGCAAGTTAATTGGTTTGATGTCCATATATGATGGTCATATCTAACAGAAACTGTTTTTAAGGGTGAAACAATTTTTAAATGAGCAGAAAGCAGAAATTATTACTCCACTCCCCAAATAAATGTGGAAATTTTGATGGACAAGTTAAAAAAAAGAAATTTAAAGCGGCAGTATCCGGAATATTTTTATTATTTAAGCATATAGAACAGAAAATCCAATTACATTTGATGCATGTATGACGCCGCACTCCGCTGGCTTATCCAGGTCAAAAACAAAGCCAGTTTTTCGAAAGTGGGACACTTTTGACATGCTTTCGTTGGCTTATCACAAGTGTGGAATTCCCCAACAAGAGATCACGTGAGATTTCACAATTTTTTAACAAATTTAACTGTTTTGACTGAGGGGGTCGTCTCTTATCTCCAAAACATATTTATATCCATAGAGGTATGGTACAACCCCTTTCCAGGGGTCAGTGGGTGGAGGAATTTGCCTTGAAATTTTGACAGTGGGCAGCTGTTGGCATACGCGTTACATGTAAGGGGGTGTTACTAATTACATAACGCGCTCTAGGGGTAGAGGAAGAGGGTAGTGTGTTTGATTTACGTAACATTTTTCAAGACTATGTTATTTTTATTCATTACTAAAAAGATGTTTTTTGGAAATGCGCAGTCAGTCTAGGATCGATCCCCATTGGCGGGTATATAAAAGACCATGGTATGTGATATCCTGTCTGTGGGATGGTAAATATAAACTATCCCTTGATAAAAAAAAAATGTAGTGGGTTTCCAAGGCGTGTGTGCAGGGATTTCAGCGGGGTTGGGGTTATAGACTGTGTTGAGCAAAGTTTATATGGGGCCATGCTCCCCCAGAAAATACATTTCAATTTTTTTTAAGCTTGGGCAAGTAAGGGTTTCGACCTCCAATACCCTCCCCCTGCACATGCACCCGATTCCTCTCTAAGATTATGTCAAAATTACCAAATGTTAAACATCCAACAGCAGATGGAAGGAAGGAGAGGATATTTTTTATTTAACGATGCACTCAACACATTTTATTTACGGTTGTATGGCGTTGGATGATTATTACATCAATATGCTCTAACTTTGATGTGGTTAAACACACACACACCCCTAACTTTACCCTTTCCAAACGAAAGAATATTTATTTGAATTTGTCGATTTTAACACGTAAAATTAAGAAAGAAAGAAAGAAATGTTTTATTTAACGACGCACTCAACACATTTTATTAACGGTCATATGGCGTCAGACATATGGTTAAGGACCACACAGATTTTGAGAGGAAACCAGCTGTCGCCACTACATGGGCTATGCTTTCCAATTAGCAGCAAGGGATCTTTTATTTGCACTTCCCACAGGCAGGATAGCACAAACCATGGCCTTTGTTGAACCAGTTATGGAACACTGGTCGGTGCAAGTGGTTTACACCTACCCATTGAGCCTTGATTGTCTCGTACCTACCAGCCTGTAGACCGATGGCCTAACCACGATGCCACCGAGGCCGGTGTAAAATTAAAAAAGTGAAAACGTTCATTGTCTACTTTAGTATATTTTATTTTTAAAAATATATACATTAATTAATTAATTTGTTACTAGTATACAAACTAAACTTTGAAAGTTCTACAAACACTTTATAAAATATTAATTCTGAAATAGGAAGACCTGTACGATTGTCGATAATACGTTGTCAAGATCAAACCGGTTTTAACGAAAGACTCTATTCTCAACCGAACGTTCTTCGTACAGCGCAAGATTTCTCTTTTAATTTTTTGAGATGAACCCTACAATTTGAAATCAGCAAACGCACGTGTTAACTGAAACTGACAACAGGCTGTCGTTTGTGCTTTGCCGAGTTATGGCGGCACAGGCGACGAATCTAGCGTACACTTTTGTCGATCACCATTCATAGCGAACACACACACAAGTTTTTTAAAAGTGCACTTGAGCTTGTATTTCATATTTGTACATGTTATAATATGGTAACAAGAGAATGTAACTTTAACACATTTTATGTATGGTTGTATATATCTGACATATTATTAGCAGCAAGGGATCTTTTATATGTACCATCCCAAACACCAGTTGTCAAGTACTGACTGGAACAAAAAATAGCCCAATACGTCTACTGATGGGGACCTCTTTACCTATGAGCTATGTCCTGCCATATATCGCCAACAGTGCGATGGGGAACCTCCCATTTTGGATAGACTTCCATATTTTGTGTTTGTCCAACACAGAATGAATGTCTGCCATATATCGCCAACAGTGCGATGGGGAACCTCCTATTTTGGATAGACTTCCATATTTTGTGTTTGTCCAACACAGAATGAACGTCTGTATGTCAATGATATATATATTTTTCACTTTCTTATTTACAGTGCTCATCAGTATGCGTCAGGCTGCTGTAGCAGCCTCATTTGGCTTCCAATCTTTCATTATTTAAACAATTATACACCTCACAGCACAGATGATTTCTTTTCTCAAACAGCATTTTACTTTGAAAGATAATGTACATATACTCATTAGTTATATTTAACCTAAAACATTTAAAGACGTGTGTTGAGAGATGGGGAACGAGGCTGATCATTTGAAATTAAGGTTGTATTATAACAATATTATACTGTACTACAGGCCAATAAACTAGTAGGAATACTGGCGGAGTCAACTAGTAAACTGTGGTATGAACCCTTGGATAAGTATGAATTATTTGCCTTAATGTGAAAAGGCCACTTGAACAATAAAAGTAAAACTTATCGACCATTACTGGTCCTAGGGCTTCTAGATTATGGTAGCCCCACTCCCATGGCTAATGATATTTAATGCTGGGCTAGTAAATAACTACTATTGCAATGCCCAATGGCTAGTGAATTTTTTTTGGTCAAATGCTGCAGTTAGTCTATTTTGTAAATATATATCCTGCCCCCACCAACACCAAGTGTTAGTGTTTTTAAGCTCTATCTACCTCTTTATGTGACATATCTGATTATTACTATTGATTAGTAAAATTATATAACTTAAAGTAAAGTAAAGTAGGGCTAGTGAATTTTTAATCATGGCTAGTAAATTTTTAAAATCACTGATCCCATAGCTAGTGGATTTTATAAAAATTCTAGAAGCCCTGTCCAGGTCCTGATAATGCAATTACTGAGTGGGTTCTTCTACACGTTTTTGAGATGAGAACGTTTCAGGTGTACATATCAGTTTAAAACCCCTTGAAGATGGACACATCTCTGTTTTTACAGACACAACACATAACCTGATGAGTACCTTCCAAACACTCGTTGATTGTCTCATAATCACTGTATGTTCTTGTGTCTGGTCTCAGGTGGGGCTGCACTAATAAAATTGTATGAGACTGAAATGAGATAAAAATTAAAAATAGCATCAACAATGTACAAGTCTGAAATGAAGTAAAAATGTATCTAAAATAGCAATAATAAACGACAATTTTTTTTTACAGTTAAAAAAAGATGCAACAACAAACAAAATAAAAACAATCAAAATTGTATGACACTAAAAGTAGCAAAACTAAAAACTGCTCCAAAACTAGCAAACTTACATGACAAAGAAAGAAAGAAATGTTTTATTTAACGACGCACATTTTATTTTACAGTTATATGGCGTCAGAAATATGGTTACGGACCACACATGGGCTACTCTTTCCAATTAGCAGCAAGGGATATTTTATTTGCACTTCCCACAGGCAGGATAGCACAAACCATGGCCTTTGTTGAACCAGTATGGACCACTGGTCGATGCAAGTGGTTTACACCTACCCACTGAGCCTTACGGAGCACTCACTCAGGGTTTGGAGTCGGTATCTGAATTAAAAATCCCATGCCTCGACTGGGATCCGAACCCAGTACCTACCAGCCTGTAGACCGATGGCCTAACCACCGAGGCCGGTCAAACTTACACGAGATGAAACTACAAAATCAAATATAATACAGGCCCTAATCTAGCTGGTGAAATGATTGTTTTCTTCACCAAAAGTCGGCTCAAGTCGCCATGTTACTAGCCATAGTGAAAATTGAATAGAATAGATGTTTAACGACAACCCCAGCATGAAAAATAAATTGGTTATCCTTAGTGAGAAGTTGCCATAATATTTTGGACCTAATCCGATTTCAAAAACTTAATCATACAACTGATGTCAATTAAGACCCCATAAATTAAGAAACCGGCCTCGGTGGTGTAGGCCATTGGGCATAAGGCTGGTAGGTACAGAGTTCGCAGCCCGGTACCAATTCCTACCCAGAGCAAGGTTTAATGACTCAGTGGGTAGGTGTAAGACCAATACATTCTCTTCTCTCATGAACCACTAACCCACTGTCCTGGATAGATAGCCCAGATAGCTGAGGTGTGTGCCCAGGACATCATGATTGAACTGTAATTGCATATAAGCACGGAAATAATTTTAAATGTTTTTGCCCTATTTTGGTTCATGTGAAAACAAATTAATTTCGAAGATAAAACGTAACAAATAATATAGGATATTTTTTTAATTTTGGCTGCTCGACTGTCTGCATTGTAACTATGAAACTGGGAATGTTAACAAATGGTAGGTGGCATATTACTTTAAAATGGGGGGGGGGGGGGGGGGGGGGGGGGGTGTTCCCAAATAGCATGACTTAACAGTGATATATTTAACTAAAAAAAACCTAAACCGATTTTTGTGGAAGCAGGTCAACTCGCCCATACTGTTTGTCAACTGGGTTTGGGTTTGGGTTTGGGTTTGGGGTTGGGGTTGGGGTTGGGGTTAGGGGAGGGGGGGACCAGGCGGATATTTTTCCTTTTTTTTTATCTGATATTAATAATAGCGGAGTTTCAGTGTAGGCCTAATATTAATAAATAAATGACACAAGTTGTAGACATGCATGTTTAATTTTGTCACAATTATTTACGGACAGTAAAGTTCTGGGCAAGTCGCTTTTAGATCAAATTGACCAGCATTCATTTTTCTTCAACCTGATTAATCTAGTCCACGGCACAAAAGTGAAATAATTTCTTGATAGAAAGTAAGTTTCCTTCGAGCCTGTGCTTTAAAGGAAATGTTTGCCTCGGTGCCCTTATTTCTGTTATTAAATTGAAGGAAACAGTGTCAACACTTGCCGTCCCTACCACCGGGCAACCCAATTTTAAAATTCGACCTCAGATCGTGTGTAGCTTGCATTAACTTTTGAGATAACTTAGTGCATTCTGCATGAATAAGACAAGAAATTGTAGTATGCACGCTTTTAAAAGCAATAGAACATTACCATTATCTTGATATTTGATTAATTTTAGCCTTTTTACAATAAAATGCCACACTTCGTTATCAACCGGAAGTTGGTATTTGTCGTCAATTCGTGATTTTACAAATTAATATAAAAGTTTAAATATAATTTGACTATTTTGCAGTACTATTTTTATTATACTAATTATATTATTTTTAACAGCATAAAATAAATAATAAAAGACATGTAAATAATCAAGTGTATACAAATCGCCACCTGCCGTCAGTCGGAAGAACTATAACATGTTTTGTACGTGGTTGCTTTGAATCAAGAATATCAGAAATATGGACGAAGTCTGGACCTTGATCTTACTGTCATTGGCAATGCTTGTCGGTTGTTACCTAGCAGGTGTAATTCCACTTGCCTTTACTTTCTCCGAGGTAAAATTGTCAAATACATAACATACATACTTGTTCAAGTTATCGAATACAATTTATTTCATTGAAAATAAATACACCCATTTGGGGCCCCCAATAGAATACAACGTGTAGATTGGTTTCTAAATTCTAGACGTTTCGTACCCAACCCCGTTCGTACCATACCGTTTCGTAACCACTAGCATACCAGTTCGTAACCAATTAAATAATGTCATACATTACACCTAACATTAATATATTTTTTAAATACACAATTATAATGTTATATTACAAACATATTGTAACATTTAGCAAAAAATGTGTTGTAATAATCACTCCATATCATAGGCTGAGTATCTTTTATTTATAAGCATTAAATGAGCAATTATGTGCTGTGCATCACTGAAGCATGCCGTTTCGTAACCAAAAAGCATACCTTTTCGTCACCAAAAAGCATACTTTTTCGTAGCCAAAGAGCAATTCTTTTGTTATAAACCCATTTAATATTTGATTTTATTACATACCCATTAAATCTTACTATATAAATACAGCTCTGAATACAAGAATTGAATACAACTTTCCGTATTCAACTCGACTGCCGGAACTATACTGTATTCAACGCTACTATTTATAGCACATGGTTACTGGGAATGTCCGCGATATGTAAACAAAGATTGTGCTTGGTTTGTTTAAAATGTTATTTTGTGGAAAATTTGAACTGAAAACAGACGAAAACGGTGACAAATATTTACAATTTAATGAGCGCGATACCAAAACTTGAGATGGGAACACTACTAACCAACGAGCTTTTAATCCACGATAGTTAAGGTCGACGACAGTCACTTTTTGGACCCTTATTTTGGCTTCGTTACATCGTACACAATTCTTATTCTTTTTCAATAAATAAACCATCTCCAACCGTAATTTTGTGATATGATATATTTGACAAAAGGTACATTTTATTTCTTTCATCTTTCAAAACTTCAGATTAATATTTTGTCTAGAATTATGAATTTAAAAAAAAAAATACCGACCTGTAAACAGCGTTGTCTGCTTGTTATGGGAATTTGACAGGGGTCAAGGTTAGTAGACTAGTTTTTATTTTAATGTGACACAGCATTGTAATAATACAGCTAATTTTGAATTTAAATAACGTCAGTATTCCAATGACGTCACTTTGCATCACCTTACAATAACCATAAACTGGGTACATGACGTTTCCTTTTTGGAAAAATTCCAATGTAAAATTGCTATTGATTTTATTTTTTTCTTAACATTACTAATGCACCTGGATGTCTTTGAACAAAATCTTGTGATTAAAAAATTGCACCTTTTACGAAATATGGATTTCTAGTGAAATTACGGTAAGATATGCTATATTTATTGTGTACGAAGCCAAAACAAGGGTTCGAAAAGTGACTGTCGTCGACTTTAGCAACAATGCCGTCTCCTCACGTAGAAAACTTGAATGAACTGTCAACCGGATTATTCAGTGGAGCGATGATTTATGGAGGCACATTTAATTATAAACTTAAACTTTTCAGCAACGAATAATTCCATGAACATCAATAAAAGAAATCACACCGATGACGACTCAGACACTGAGTGAACAATTCTTGACATTTTTCTTCGTTGTTAAAACTGGCACGCTGAAGGTTTTCTGATGTATTACGAGCAAATTAAATATTATATTGTTCGTGAATTTTAGCTATTACATTGTCTTTAAAAGGCATTTCAAACAATATCATTAAAATTATAGGTAACTTTTCACTAGTTTTTTCTTATTCTGTTTATTGTTTAAATAGAACTATATTCCTTTGTTTAATAATTGGTGGTTCTTCGGTCCGCGTAGTAACACAGCTGTCCTAGTTGTGTAAAGTTAGAAATCCCCGTCATTAGCTAGCAGTGTTACAATTTCTAAATTATTATTTGGAAAAAAATTTCCAATTTAGGGTATGTAATAAATACAAAACTACATATATGTGGTTTTCTGATTTCTGTATTCCACGAGTGTATTTCCTGCAGGAAATACACTCGTGGAATACAGAAATCAGAAAACCACATATATGTAATTTTGTCTATGTATTAACCCGTGTAATAACGGTATGCAAATTTCATGTCATATGCAAATTTAAAAGTTCATAATGCTACTTTCACCTGTCAATAATTGAAGGACTCGGTGCTAAATAGGGAATAAGTCACATTTTGAAAGTTTTGAGAAATATTCCAACATATAAGTTTTTATTAATTTCACATTTACCTTTACCATAAATACAATTGTATGAATGTACTGGGTTTCAATATCTCTATATATAATTATATAATTATGTTAATATTACTATGTTTGTAAATATTATTATGTTTGTACATAAAATGTTTTTTGTCATGTAAAAAGAAAAATGTTATGTGTTTGAAATATATCAACAAATAAGCTGACTTCGCTTGACATGATTCTTCGTGACAATTTCGCTAATTATTAAAATGCAGTTGGCTTGGATTTTTATTGTTTTGTTTTTCATTAAATAACATGTACAAATGTGGGTATGAACTGGTATGCCGATGTTCCTCTGGTTACGAACTGGTATGCCTTTGGGTACGAACTGGTATGCTTTTGGGTACCAACTGGTATGGTACGAAACGGTATGGTTACGAAACGACTTGATACCGTGTAGATTCAGGGCTTGAAATTATTTAAAGCATTGTCTTACTAAATAGCTCTTGAACAGAATTCTGCCTGAACATATTAACATTTAATATGTCCCCGCAGAAAAACTTCTGACTTGTGAATAACTACATCATAATCTAAAAATGGGCTGGGCTAACTTGACCCTCAATGCTGAAATGGTTA
Source organism: Gigantopelta aegis (assembly GCF_016097555.1). Classification (NCBI taxonomy): domain Eukaryota; kingdom Metazoa; phylum Mollusca; class Gastropoda; order Neomphalida; family Peltospiridae; genus Gigantopelta; species Gigantopelta aegis. The sequence continues at coordinate 116,437,226 of NC_054702.1, forward strand.
GTCATCTTTCCGTCCTTTCCTCCTATAATTTAGCATAATCCTATGCTTCCCACTTTTGGGGTCGGTAAAATAAAATGGAAAGACATTCGCCTGGTCTCTCTCCTGGTCTCTCTCTCTCTCTCTCTCTCTCTCTCTCTCTCTCTCTCTCTCTCTCTCTCTCTCTCTCTCTCTCTCTCTCTCTTTCTATATATATCAGGGGGGCACAAATGTGAAATTGTGATGGTTGCCCACCAATAGCTGAAGTTTGGTTGCCTAACATCATATCTTGGTTGCCCACATATTTCATATAAACCATTTAATAAAAATACAATTTAATTCATGAAAATACGAAGAACTTAAAACATGAAAAACATGTTTTACAAAATGCAGAACTCATTTTGAAGTAAAGTTAATAATGACAACATTGAGGAACTCGAGACGATTCGTCCACTACAAAAAATCAGTTCCGTACGATTCGTCCACTGGGTTTTTATTTCCCCAGTACATTTCGTCCACGGACTAAATAACGTGTACTACATGTACGTGGGGGCTAAATAAATTATTAGATATATTTTACCCCGTACTTTTTTTGCTGTGTCATAAATTTAAAAAGGTGAAAATAAATTATATTGCATTAGATTACGCTTGGTAGATGTTTTTGTAACAATGCTCTGCAGACATAATTCTTTGGCGTTTCTATTTATTCGGTTGTTTGTTTGTTTCTATAATGTACACCTTTCACGCTACATGTTGTAGGATGTTTTTAGTACAATATGCCAAGTAAAGATAATCTTAAGCCCTTCCCTTTCAACTTGTTTGGTTTCTGTTTGCTTTACCAATTAAGTGTACAGGTGTACTCTATTGTGATATCGTGAAGTAATTAGCAATGCAGGCTCATTACTGCTTAAGCTTGTTTTACCAAGTTGGGTCGGATAGCGTCTAAAACACCACGCCTTATTTCAAAGCTGCACCGCTAACTACCTGAATATTAAATGTCGTAGGATGTTTTTAGTACAATATGCCCAATAAAGATAATCTTTAGCCCTTCCCTTTCAACTTGTCTGGTTTCTGTTTGTTTTACCAATTAAGTGTACAGAAACGTGTAACTATGACAAATGTTTCACCAAGTTGAATCAAGTCGCGTCTAAAACAACACGCCTTGTACAGTGGATAGAATTTACGCCATTGAACGAGAACCTGACATGGGGGGGTGGGGGTAATAAAGTCTTCCGACACGGAGGCTTGCATTACCTATTTACCACATCGTGACATGAGAGATAATGTACGAGCAAGTGGACGAATCGTCCGTGGACGAATTTTCTGCATGATAATGAATACAAACAGTTAATAAAAACTGGATATTAATGTTGAATTTCTAACTCTATTTTACTTTTTTGGTTATAGTATACCACAAAATAATGTTAAGAAACGATTACAATGTCAAAGAAATAACTATTAATATGTTTGAAAAAAAATGCAGTCATCGAGTGGACGAATTGTTCGAGGTGAGTGAACGAATCGTCCGTGGACGAATTGTCAGTGGACGAACCGTCCGGAAAGTGCGAGATGGTGTTTAAAACATTCACACTCGGTAAGCACAAGTTGTCAGTATTGGGATGTGTTAGCAAGGTTTATAGGGTGAATAGGAAATATTTTGTAGTGAGAATTGGTAAGAACCAGCTAGTTTGAGGATGAAATATCTGACATGGCTTTTCCAAACGCCTCCTGCCAAAATCATGCATGGTGGACGCTGAGTGGATGGCAGCGTTAGGGTGGGTATTTATATTGCCTGTCAGTCAAGTTGTCAGTGCCGATACTTTTGAACTGCCCGTGACTTTCCGAGTGTCGTGAAGTTTTGTTTTTTATTTTATTTGTTTTATGATTTTCTTGGTTGCCCGTTGGGCAACTGTTTGACAAAGAATGGTTGCCCACAACATATTTGGTTGTCCCGGGCGCGCAGACAACCGATTTGTGCACCCCTGAATATATATATATATATATATACTGAACAAAAAAAGAAACTTCCGATTTGTACATATAGTATTTGTTGTGTTAAAGAATTCATTGTGTAATGAAATTATATAGGTAATATTAGCCTTGAGCTGTATTATCAGGATTCATGAATTTTATCGATTATTTTTGCAATGTTAATCGTCGACAACGTGAAATTCAATTTGCACGTGCATGCATGGTTCGACATGTCCAGTGTAGTATTTGGTCAATTTGTTTTACTTGTCTTACTGACATTGTTGTCAAGTGAAACGAAAACGCTTCAAAATTTGTAAAAAAAATTAAAGTTTTTTACATTGTAGCATTTTTAGTATGCCAAGAATACCCAGTAATTTACACGAACAGGCGATTGGCATGCTTGATGCTGGCATGTCGACAGAAGACGTTGCAAGGCATGTTGGGAGTTCTAGTCGAGCGATACGAAATCTTCGCGTAAGATTTTGAACGACAGGAAGCACCAACGACTTGCCACGCCGTGGACGTCCGCGTGTCACAACGCGTGGTCAAGACCGCTATATCATGAACACGCATTTGTGCAATCGATTCCAAACTGCCACTGCTACTGCTGCTAACACACCTGGGCTTCATAATAACCGAATCAGTGGGCAAACTGTTCGTAATCGTCTGCAGGAGAACGGTTTACATGCACAACGTCCTTATGTCGGATGCATTTTGACGCAACGTCATTGTCTAAATTGTCTTAATTGGGCACATGTACACACTCATTGGATACGGCGATGCTGGAATACTGTTCTTTTTCCGGATGAATCCAGATTTTCTTTACAACGTGGTGATGTCAGGGTGCACATCTACCGTAGGAGAAATGAACGCTATGCTGACTGTTGTGTTCTTGAACGAGATTGTTTCGGGGGTGGAGGTTGTGTCCTGGTCTGGGCAGCCATTATCCATGGTTATCGTTCACCATTCTCGCTCATCACGTCATTCCTCTGTTCCATAACAACGCCAACATCTCGATTTTTCAGCATGATAATGCCACCTCTCATACAGCTAGAGACACTGTAAATTTTCTTTGGACAAATAACATTGATTTCATTGATGACTGGCCCGCTAAAAGTCCTGATCTCAACCCCATCGAGCATGTCTGGGATAGTCTGGACAGACGATTGAGGCGTCGTCCCAACCCACCCGCTAATGTCAACAAACTTCGTCAAGCGCTCATTCAGGAATGGAACAGTATTCCACAGGCAGAAATCAACACTTTAGTCAATTCTATGCACCTGCGATGCACTGCAGTGATCAATTCAAGAGGTGGTCATACCCGTTATTAATGGGTTTTTTTTTTTTTAACCCCTACCACACTTGGTCAAAATTTCTCCCAGTTTCTGTTAACCTATCGCCATGATTTTTGCACCAAACGATGCATCATGGAACACTCTTTAAACTCATATATAACAATTCCCCTGGTTTGTTTTCATCAAGTTATGTTCAAGCAAAGTTAGCGGAAGTTTATTTTGTTCAGTATATATATATATATATATATATATATATATATATGTAAATATACACACACACACCATTAAAAGTATTCAAATTACCAATTAACGTACAGGTTTAGGTAAGTAAGAGTTGCAGATCTGAAATCTACACATATTTTACATAAGAATCAATGTTGAAACCTTCCTGACTCTCCGACACAGATAAATCGACCTGGCTCCTGTACTATTTCTGCTGGAAGCTGATGATCCCTATCTGGCGCTACTTAACAACAGAGCAACTCCGCTCCAGTGTGCTTTCAGTCCAGCTGAAATATCCATGGGCCGCTGTCTGAGGACAAGAGTTCCAGTCGTCCGTACCTTGCTTATACCAAATTGGTCTAAGCTGTCTGACATAAAGTTGGTAAATGCCATCAAGAAGGAAACCCAGAAAGAAAACTTTGACAGGCGATACAGAGCTACCTCACTTTCTGCTCTGTCACCTGGGGATCCAGTCTGGATGAAACAACCTACTGAGATGGAGGCTGAAGTCGTGAAGCCTATTGGTTCAAGATTCTATATCATAGTCACCATCTGGGCTATCCCACCATCTTATTCTAGTGTCAACCCTGCAGTGCCATCGTCATTGCCAAGCCCTGCAGATGACAACATTGATACAGATGTGGCCCCTGTCCCCATGAAACCCAAAGAGACCATAGAGCTTCTCTGTCTGCTCCATGTGGGACAACGACACGTCCAGAGGGAACAATAGCCAGAAGTGGTCATGTAGTTAAAGCACCCAGAAGACATGACCTTTAAATGTGGATAGCTTTTAACTGCATAGTCACAGTAAATTATAAGTGTTTTAATCAGTTTAAGTAATCATTCAGGTTTTCCCAGTTGAACACTAATGTTAAAGTTGAACTGTTTTAAAGAAAGAACAGTTAGAAATTAGTTTTTCTTTGATGTTTCATTAGTTAACCAGAATTTGGCAAAAGTTGGGGTGTTGCTTGGGAAAGGAGAGAATAGTTTTAAGCTTTATAATTAGAGAAAGGGTATCTAAGATTATTTGCTTACGTCATACAGAGTACATCCGAGGTTCTCACTCCAGGCCTGTAATTGTGGATGCACTGATAAAAGGTACTAACAACAAATGCTTCCTCTTTTATTTTTGGGGCGGGACGTAGCCCAGTGGTAACGCATTCGATTGATGCACAGTCGGTCTGGGATCGATCCCCGTCGGTGGGCCCATTGGGCTATTTCTCGCTCCAGCCAGTGCACCACAACTGGTGTATCAAAGGCTGTGGTATGTGTTATCCTGTCTGTGGGATGGTGCATATAAAAGATCCCTAGCTGCTAATCGAAAAGAGTAGCCCATGAAGTGATGACAGCGGATTTTCTCTCAATATCTGTGTTGTCCATAACCATATGTCCGACGCCATATAACCGTAAATAAAATGTGTTGAGTGCGTTGTTAAAATAAAACATTTCCTTCCTTCTTTCCTTCTTCCTTCCTTCCTTCCTTCCTTCCTTCCTTCCTCTTTTATTGTGTTCATATATGTTGCAAGGACTTAGAACCTAAGCCCAAACGAACATAACATGATAATGAATTGATCAGGACTTGTGTGGTTGACCTGGGACTCCCTGATCATCAACATTTTGGGTCTGCTGGTATCTGTTCTATAGTCTGCAGATCACAGATGGTGAACCATTGAACATATTGGCTACATCACGCTGAATTCTACCAGTTGAAGCATGCCAATAGCTCTAAGGTGTTCTCTAAGTCGGAGACGCCGCATCACTAATTCAAAGACAAACTGCATAACATCCAAAGAACAAAGGTCAATTGATCATAAGAATTAAAGGGGAGGACAAGTCAAATATGAGCCTTGTGTGTTGGAAAGATGCATACAGGGACCACCAACACATACTGACACTTTAAAGGGGAGGACAAGTGAAATATGAGCCTTGTGTGTTGGAAAGATGCATACCGGGACCACCAACACATACTGACACTTTAAAAGGGGAGGACAAGTCAAATATGAGCCTTGTGTGTTGGAAAGATGCATACCGGGACCACCAACACATACTGACACTTTAACAAATGAAAAATCTGTAATTTTACAGATAATAAAAAAACGTGAAACCTTATTCCTGCTAACTGGGTGCATCCATTTTGTTTCATTTTCATTGCATCAGGCAATCTAGTTTGGAAGGAAGTGACGTCAGCTCCTGCCAACTCCTGTATGCACAGTGTAAACAAACAGTAATTTACGACAATGCGCTTCCTTTTGATCAACCAGACTTGTAAAACAGCATAAATAAGTTGATAATATAATAAACTATTTAACTAAATATATTTCAATTTGCATTAACAGAAGAAAATGGGGTTGTAATATTTTTCTCTCTTAAAACATCCAAAGAAAAAATGCATACTATTCAACCTATTGATAGGCTATGTTGGAGCAAAAACTACCACTCACGATACCCAAGTGATAATTTTCCTTTCTTTGGGACTACATAATTGGTCAGTTCTGTGATTTTAGATGGGAAAGTCTACTTAATCAGGTTTTGCAGAATCATTTACAGTAATAAAATATGTCGACTGATAATGTCCATTACCATTTTAGGGATGGCAGGTTATTTTTACCATACCCTGTGATGTTAAATATTTTTTTGTAATTAATTGTCTCGTCTGGTTACCTACCAAATATACACCTACCAATCAGGAATCACAGGTGACGACACCTACACGATAGACCAATTAACTAAACATATTTCAAGTTGCATTAACGGAACAAAATAGGGTTATAGTATTTTTCTATGTTAAATAATCCAAAGGGAAAATATACACTATTAGGCCTATTGATATGCTACGTTGGAGCAAAAACAACAACCTATGATACCCAAGTGATAATTTTCTTTTCTTTGGGACTACATAATTGAATAGTTCTATGGTTTTAGATAGAAAAGTCTACTTAATTGATAGTGTTACAGAACTAGTTACAGTAATAAACGATGTCCATTACCATTTTAGGGGCGACAGGTAATATTACACAATACCGGTATGTATTTTTGTGTCTAAACAGCGTAAATTAATTGGCTCATCTGGTTACCAATCAAATACACACCTGCCAATCAGCAACTAACAGCATAGACCAATTAACTAAGAAAACACTGTGTATCATTTCTGTACGTAGGTTAATGCATGGACAAAACATTGTTAATTAAATAATATATATATATATTGCTGGCTTACTGGGATGTATATTATTACAGAACATTGCAATGTATGACTATTTACCATCCCGCAAAAACCATGAACGTTGTTTCCTAGGCAGTCATTTTTGAAAGCTGATCTCTGTTCCAGTCATTGGCAATGACATTTGCATTTTAAATTCCCCTACTTTTTTTGAAGAGTATACATACTGCATTCAGTCCATTGAAGGACAGTAGCCATTTTCTTTCATTTCTTATTGTTTCATATATATATATTTATCATATAATATCTTACATTTTCAGTGCAATCAAAGTATGTGATATTTTTCAGATCACATACTTAGAGAATTTGATAACTTTGCAAATTAGATGTTCTCAGCACTAGGTTTATTGACATTTAAACAAACGTACTTGGGTGACACTCCATGATTGACGTATGCATTCATAGTCATCAAATAAAAACATTTCAATGGCAATTTGACACTGAAAGCTGTCCAGCGTTCAGAAAACAAATAACGTTAGGCATAACTTTATTTTGATGTAAGGACATTCGAGTTTGACGTCATTTCCATTAAAAAATACACCATGCTACATATTCTTACATCATTTGAATAGCTAGTAATGGCGGACTGGAATTAAAGTTGCGTGTACAGTTTACAAAAACACGTTGTATTAAGCTTGAGCTTATATGATAAAGAGATTATTACTAGAGGCTTGCATAATACAATTTTTATTCCTAATATATGATATTGACGATACCGAAAAACACTGGTAATAACCTCTATATATATATATATATATATATATATATATACGTTTCATCAAAAAGGTTCGGGCAGGATATGGCTCAATCATAGAGCATACAAGGGGCATGGTTAAAATTTGACTTAAAAATTAAAAAATAGGCAGGCCAGTTAAAATAAGTTGTTACTGGCCGTTGTCAGATTTAACTAGCCGTTGAATTATCACATGTTTTTATGCTGTAATACTAGTCAGGCACTATTTAAATTTGGGAATTGTTTTAGGATTCCACCAGAATCGTAAACATGATTTAATGTAAATATTTTCGGATTCTATTATAATCTGTGATTTCTAAGTTTGCAGCCTGCATGAATATCTACTGTCATTACTTAAGATATACTGGTTATATAGTGCACACTGATCTTTTTACTACATGCATTTGTTGTTAAACAGAACTGTAAATTCATTTTGGACCACTTTTTCTTTTCCAGTTCAAATGTGGGAAAGTAACATATGCCTATTTTTTCTGAAATTGATTGTTGACTGACAGCCTAAATTAAAAAACCCATTGTGATCGCCCTTAGCTAATAAAGGTTGCCTCAGGAAATTCTGAATGAAGGGTTTCTGCCTGAGGGTACAGGGTACGGAGGGTAAAATTACTAACTTTAAAATCTTGGAAATTAATGGATATATTTTTATTATAATTATTAGATAGCTTATAGTAAGAGAACTGCTGTTAAATATTGGTGAAATGCTATGTCCAATTTGAAAACATTTCCAAGCCATAATCATGTCATGTCATGTCATGTCATAGGGTTTTTATGTGCATATTCAGAACAAGCTGTTGTAGCGCACGCCTGTCGTGGGCACAAGAGCCAGCCTTGGCCGGCTCCTCCGTCTATGACAGGAAAGGTGGGTGGAGGGGAGAGGAGGGACCTCCTGCACTGGCAGGTGCAAGGGAGCACCAGCAGCCCGATCAAATCGGTAGCAGGCGGGTGGGGGTGGTGGTGGTGCTATGGAATTTGAATGAAGCAGTTAAATACCAAAGAGAAAAGGGTGCGCAATTTTGATTGAGGGAATTTTGCGCAATTTTGAACGGTCGGTCGAAAGGTAACTGGCTGAGCTAATATAGGTTTTGATATTAGTGAATCAAGAGTAGCTCGTTAATTTTAGACCTTTACGATGCTGTGGTGTCTCCCTAGGTTGCCCATAGGGCCCTTATAAAGGGCCTGACCGCTTCTGGTCGAGGCATCACCAAGTACCAAGTTATCACCATAATCACCTTGAAGGGACACTTATGATTGGTTTGTTTTTACTACGTACCCTCAAGTTATTTTCTGGCAGAAAGTCTGGAATGGGATACATGTGGGATCAGTTTACCTCACGTTTTGCACATGGATCACTCAAGTTATCAGAGATATTTAAGAAATAAAGCACTTATTTTGTCATCACTGTTGGTAATTCCGATTGGACTTTTTTCATTTCATTCAGGTTCAAATTCTGGCCTACATTCTGTACAAATCAATTCTGAAATGTAATATACCTTTTTTAAAATTGTATTCTAGTTTGTAATAATAGGATCTTGTTTAGATTTAGTTTTTTTTATTTAAAAACAAACTCCTAGTTACCTTGATACTGTAGTTTAAAAAAAAAATTTACCCTTAAAAGATGTGTATTTGTGTATGTGTGGTGTGAGTGAGTGAATAATGTGACTGTACTTGGTAAAAGGAAGTAAAAGTGGATTTATGTCTGTGCTGCATGATGTGAAGATTTGTCTTCATGACAGAATCAGTGTGACATCCTGCCGTTTTAACTCTTCAGCCTGCTGTGTTATCTCACAACCATGTCACTCATTTCAATCATCTGTACTCAAATACGTGTGCAGGCAGAACAGGCAGAATATGCACATACTAACGTTCATGGCAAAGACTATAAATTATAATGGTAATAAAATAGGAAGGAAGAAAATATTTTATCTAACGATGCACTCAACACATTTTATTTACAGTTATATGGCGTTGGACATATGGTTAAGGACCACAGATATTGAGGGAGGAATCCTGCTATTGCCACTTCATGGATTACTCTTTTCGATTAGCAGTACGGGATCTTTTATATGCACATTCCATAGACAGGATAGCACATACCACGGCATTTGATGTACCAGTCGTGGTGCACTGGCTGGTAATAAAATATCTGCATTACCTGACAGCCCGAACATTAAATAGGCTGTCTCTGTTTCATCATCTTATCTGTGTTTTGTTTTCAGTGGATCTCAAATTAACAGATATTAATCAACGAAACCCCAATAATCCTAATAGAGTTTTATCAATATGTGAAGATTAATTAACATTAATATTTTTTCTGTGAATTTGTGTAATCATCAGCACTAGAGTATCATGTATGAATCCATTTATTTCAGGAGAAACTAAAGCTGGTGACAGTGTTAGGAGCGGGTCTGCTTGTTGGTACAGCGTTAGCAGTGATCATTCCAGAGGGGGTTCATGCCATGTACACATCAGGCTCAGGTCAGTTCCAGTCCACAACAACATTAAAACTCTCAAAGAGTCATGATTCACTCATTTCACATACAGGTCTCATAAATAACCACAAGGAGCCATGTTTCACTCATTTCACATACAGGTCTCATAAATAACCACAAGGAGCCATGTTTCACTCCTTTCACATACAGGTCTCATAAATAACCACAAAGTAATTGATAACACTTATAATTTTTGCATATTTAATTCCAGATTTCTTGGTAAAAAAAAAAATATATAGTAGATATTCATTGTAAAGAGAAATGTTAATTTGTTTTATTTAACAATATCACTATTGGATGTCAAACATTTAGTAATTCTGACATATAATCTTCATTTTTCCATTAGTAGCAAGGAATGTTTAATGTGCACTTTCCTACAGACAGGACAGGTAATACCACCGCCATTGATATACCAGTCACGAGGCACTGGTTGGAACAGAGAAAAAACTATTTTAAAATGGATCCACCAAAGGGATTCGATCCTAACACCTCAGGTGAGCGCTCTACCAACTGAGGTAGATCCTGCCCCATTCATCGGGTAATGTGTGAATCCATTAACCTAGCAGGCAGTTCCCTGTTAATATGGAGAATCCAGGAGGTGCAGTTCACATTGAAACTTACATCATGTTACATTAGGAGAAAAATTAATTAATATTTCTGATTATTATGCAGCTTTAAGACTTGCTGTAAATATAGACCAGTCTTATGGTAAAACAATTTATATCCATTAATCTTATGAAATATGCAGAGAGCATATGTTAAAATACATATAATCCGGCGCAGTAGGGGACATGTATTACTTTAGCAGTACTCCCAGAATACTGGTAAATATGCACATACATGTATGTGTCTGTTGATGAGACTTGCATTTGTTATCATGAGCAAGGCTAACTCTGGGTGAGCAGACGAAGGCCAGAGCTAGCCCTGTAGAGTTTATTGTTTCACTGCAGAGCCACATCAGCACGTTCACCATGATCACAAACTTGGTACCCGAGCTCTCCTGGCTCTAGAGGTACATAAAGACAAACCCGCCGTCGAGTTGGCCGTGGAGTCGCTGGCCCACGGTGACCATGGTGATCATGGTGACCATGGTGACCATGGCAATGATCATCATCACAGTCACGATATGTCAGAGGAACACTCGCGGATCGGGATCAGTCTGGTGACGGGATTCATCTTCATGTTGTTAGTCGACCAGATTGGCGGGGGCCACGCTCACTCGTCCGATGATACAGGTTAGTCATACAGATATTCTAGATCAGAAACCTAACATAAATTAATACATGTCACATGATGGAAATGATTATAAAATTGACTTGAGAGTATACCAGTGCTGTCTGTATGGTTGTGTCAACAAGACATCAAACATGCTAAAGTTTAATATAATTCCTTAAAATATATATATTTTTTTTTTTAGCCTTCAAATCATATTCAAATAATATCTAGCATTTAATATCATATCAAGTTCTGAACTTCATAATTTCCAATAAATTTTTGCAATCTTTTCATGTATCCATTTTTTTCAGACAAACAAAATGAAACCCTACATTTAATTAGCAGTATTGATATTTGATCTCAATTGTCAGGTATTTGATGGTTTGTGTTGTATTATTAAACATACAGTGATTGTCTCGTCTGTTTACAGATATAGAGAGTAGTCAGAGTATACAGAACCGGAACAAGCTAACAGTCACTGTCGGCCTCATAGTACATGCAGCAGGTTTGTAGAACTTGTGTTCCTGTCTCTACAGGGTTCATCATACTTGCTTTCAGATTGAAACTCTTTCACCAATGATGCAATATTTATACATGTATCTTTCGTTATAGTACATTTTGGAGTTTTGGTGTTGTTGATAATGATAAATTATTTAAACGCGCTCTGTCACAGATGGTTGACCTAATTATTGACCCAACAAAGTATTATATGACAATATATACATTTTATCTGTACCTAAAAGTACTTTATTGAACCATCTACATAACCACCATATCACACTTATTATTGATATTTTATAAAAATAATTGAATTATGGGTACGGTCCATAATTCTGAGAAAAATAATGGCTATTTGGAGAGCAGAGGTGTGACGTATTATTTTGAGTCACGTGACGGGTATTTCCTGCATAACCGCAGTACCAAAACGATTTACCAAGCTCGTGTAACGAGAACACTTAACCGTCCTCTGCGACGTAGGGTAAATAGAAAAAACAAAACCAATGAAAATAAGTTATTAAAAATTAATAATAACATGTACTGAATGATATTAAGCTTACACATTAATTTATTTTAGTAACAGAAGCATGTTAAACGTCGACAATCCCGACTAGTTAGGCCTTTGCATCTATAGGTAAATTTAACCGGCCTCGGTGGCGTCGTGGCAGGCCATCGGTCTACAGGCTGGTAGGTACTGGGTTTGGATCCCAGTCAAGGCATGGGATTTTTAATCCAGATACCGACTCCAAACCCTGAGTGAGTGCTCCGCAAGGCTCAATGGGTAGGTGTAAACCACTTGCACTGACCAGTGATCCATAACTGGTTCAACAAAGGCCATGGTTTGTGCTATCCTGCCTGTGGGAAGCGCAAATAAAAGATCCTTTGCTGCTAATCGGAAGAGTAGCCCATGTAGTGGCAACAGCGGGTTTCCTCTCAAAATCTGTGTGGTCCATAACCATGTCTGACGCCATATAACCGTAAATAAAATGTGTTGAGTGCATCGTTAAATAAAACACTTCTTTCTTTCTTTCTATAGGTAAATTTATTGTTAGTCGTACACGAAAAACTCTAAACATCTGGATCACAAACACCGTCATTTTCCACCTGGGTTAAGTGTTACATGTGTTACTATTTCAGCTGATGGGTGGCATTAGGAGCTGGGTTAAGTGTTACATGTGTTACTATTTCAGCTGATGGGTGGCATTAGGAGCTGGATTAAGCGTTACATGTGTTACTATTTCAGCTGGTGGGTGGCATTAGGAGCTGGATTAAGTGTTACATGTGTTACTATTTCAGCTGATGAGTGGCATTAGGAGCTGGATTAAGTGTTACATGTGTTACTATTTCAGCTGATGGGGTGGCTTTAGGAGCTGCTATCACTCTACCAGAAGCTCACATCACATATATTGTTTTCCTTGCAATTATGTTGCATAAAGTAAGTGCTTTCAATAATTTATCTTCAAAATTCTCTTTCAATTCTGGCTGCGGGTTCTTTGCTGTCAGTCATTTGAAGGGTTAAACTCTGATTGGGTGTTCAAATAAAGTCAGAGTTCGACAAATCCGCTAGCCCGACGCCCGTGGCTAGTGGTTTTTAAGTTCAGGCTAGTGAGAAACGCAAAACCACTAGCCCCTGCGGGCTAGTGGTTTCCCCCCTCCTCTCGTCATCGCTCGATCGTGGGTTTTTTGTTTTCTTTCTTTCTTTTTCTCCCGGCTGAAATTTCGTTTAATAAATTTGATTGTGACGTTTGTCATCGAATAATATCAACAACGCAATGAGTATATAATAATAATCCACTTGAGCTAGGTCTGCAAACTGCACTAACATGCTATCTCTACATCGTCACAGTTACAGCATGCATTGTTTACCTTTCCCTTTCAAGTTTCTGGCACAGGAAATAAAGTCTAATGACATGCGTGTTTTGATTGGTTAGACACGTTACGTGGTCGTTAATCTCGCACATGTTTTAGGCTAAGAACTTGGAAATCATCAACGCGATGACAGGTTAATCTCAATCAAGTAAACCCCAGCCATGCTTTGAATTTCAGTGTTTGTTTTATTTACCTATTGTTTTTTAATTTAACACTTCGCTAACATGTGGTTATCGGCAATCAGGAAAACAATTTACTTTAATGGTAACCGCACATGCAACGACTCGGCTTGGCCTATTACGTGTATCGGTTTGGATAAAACGTCATAGCTGCCGATACAAGATAATACCTTTTTTGTTCATCAATTAACAACGGATTAGATGTCGCCGTTATATTCTTTTGATATCGGTCTGACACGGAATAATGCCCTGTATTTGGCATCACCGTTCCTGGCGACACTGTCGTACCCTCATTTAAATTTAATTATTTTGATATTGTTTTTAGATACCAACCAAGAGTTTGCTCAATTAATTTTCCCCGGGGGAGGGGGGGCAAAAACAAAAACGGGACAATGACGATGGATCACACTTGACAAAAGACAAAACGTACGACACGACAAAAAACTGAAAGTTACAACATGATTTAAGTGTTTGTTTTATTTTACTGTTATACTCGTAAATGTGTAATGTTACAAAAATTATATAAAAATCCAGTTATAATTGACCAGGAGTTTGGGCTAGTGCTTTATCTTGGTGGGCTAGTGGTTTTCACAAACCCACTAGCCCTGTGGCTAGTGACTTTTCAAAATATTTGTCATACTCTGATAAAGTGTTGTTGGTATAGTACTAATAGTGCTGTTGGTGAAGGCCTAACTAGTACTGAATTACGGTTTCTCAGTGTAGTACTAATAATATCAGATTAAAATACGTTTTCTCAGTGTAGTAATATCAGATTGAAATAAGTTTTCTCAGTGTAGTACTAATATTATCAGACTGAAATAAAGACAATTTAGTGTACTATTAATATTATCAGATTGAAATATTGAAATAAATTGCTTTTGTTGTGATACCAGTTGAATGAGATTGCAGACCTTCTTGTTAGTTCATTATGAGACATCACAGGTAGCAATGATGATGATGATGATTACCTACTCGTCTCATATTTAGCACCTTGAACCATGTGACATAATTTTTTAAGGTTACCAAATCGTGATGTCATATTTAGTACATAGAAGGTGATTGGTTTCTAATCACCACATCGTCCATTAATATTGCAGGTAACACCAGTGTGTAATATTTCTCACTGAGTGAACACTTGGATAATAATGTTAATAAGCTAGTAGTGTTGCATGGGCTAATCTTTCCCCATAGCAGTGAGAACATCCTACATCCTTTTTAATGCATCTTTCAACAGACACACCCATACATCCTACAGCCTTAGATATCATTATCATACTTTTTAATGCATCTTTCAACAGACCGACCCATACATCCTACAGCCTTAGATATCTGTCATACTTTTAATGCATCTTTCAACAGACCGACCCATACATCCTACAGCCTTAGATATCACTATCATACTTTTTAATGCATCTTTCAACAGACCGACCCATACATCCTACAGCCTTAGATATCACTATCATACTTTTAATGCATCTTTCAACAGACCGACCCATACATCCTACAGCCTTAGATATCACTATCATACTTTTAATGCATCTTTCAACAGACCGACCCATACATCCTACAGCCTTAGATATCTATCATACTTTTAATGCATCTTTCAACAGACCAACCCATACATCCTACAGCCTTAGATATCACTATCATACTTTTAATGCATCTTTCAACAGACCGACCCATACATCCTACAGCCTTAGATATCACTATCATACTTATAATGCATCTTTCAACAGACCGACCCATACATCCTACAGCCTTAGATATCTATCATACTTTTAATGCATCTTTCAACAGACCGACCCATACATCCTACAGCCTTAGATATCTATCATACTTTTAATGCATCTTTCAACAGACCGACCCATACATCCTACAGCCTTAGATATCTGTCATACTTTTAATGCATCTTTCAACAGACACCCATACATCCTACAGCCTTAGATATCTGTCATACTTTTAATGCATCTTTCAACAGACACACCCATACATCCTACAGCCTTAGATATCTGTCATACTTTTTAATGCATCTTTCAACAGACCGACCCATACATCCTACAGCCTTAGATATCACTATCATACTTTTTAATGCATCTTTCAACAGACCGACCCATACATCCTACAGCCTTAGATATCACTATCATACTTTTAATGCATCTTTCAACAGACCGACCCATACATCCTACATCCTTAGATATCTATCATACTTTTAATGCATCTTTCAACAGACCGACCCATACATCCTACAGCCTTAGATATCACTATCATACTTTTAATGCATCTTTCAACAGACCGACCCATACATCCTACAGCCTTAGATATCACTATCATACTTTTTAATGCATCTTTCAACAGACCGACCCATACATCTTACAGCCATAGATATCACTATCATACTTTTAATGCATCTTTCAACATACCGACCCATACATCCTACAGCCTTAGATATCACTATCATACTTTTAATGCATCTTTCAACAGACCGACCCATACATCCTACAGCCTTAGATATCTATCATACTTTTAATGCATGTTTCAACAGAAAAACCCATACATCCTACAGCCTTAGATATCTATCATACTTTTAATGCATCTTTCAACAGACACCCATACATCCTACAGCCTTAGATATCTGTCATACTTTTAATGCATGTTTCAACAGACAAACCCATACATCCTACAGCCTTAGATATTTGTCATACTTTTAATGCATCTTTCAACAGACAAACTCATACAATCTACAGCCTCAGATATGAGTATTGTATAGTACTGGGTGAGTGAGAAATGATTATATCAAGGGCAGTCGACCTTATACAGATTGGGTAGAACCAATTGTGATGAGATTTCCTCTTGCCTACATGTATTTGTGTGTAGTCATCTTCAGACTTTCTGAGGGATGACCAGACGTCAGTGCTGTGTTGTTATATCTCCCACTTCAAGAAACACACTGGTTATACATCACTGTCCAGTGATATATTTCACAGAGATCTTCTAATGATTCGTAATGTTGTACATTTCAGGCACCAGCAGCCTTTGGTCTGGTATCATTTTTACTTCATGCCAGTTTTGATCGAGCTAGGATACGTCGTCATCTACTGGCATTCTCAATGGCAGCTCCTGCCATGGCCATAGTCACCTTCCTTTGTTTAAGTCAGGTAATATTTTATATTTAGTCACCTTCCTTTGTTTAAGTCAGGTAATATTTTATAATTAGCCATGGCCATAGTCACCTTCCTTTGTTTAAGTCAGGTAATATTTTATAATTAGCCATGGCCATAGTCGCCTTTCTTTGTTTAAGTCAGGTAATATTTAGTCACCTTCCTTTGTTTAAGTCAGGTAATATTTTATAATTAGCCATGGCCATAGTCGCCTTTCTTTAAGTCAGGTAATATTTAGTCACCTTCCTTTGTTTAAGTC
This sequence comes from Gigantopelta aegis, assembly GCF_016097555.1. Taxonomy (NCBI): domain Eukaryota; kingdom Metazoa; phylum Mollusca; class Gastropoda; order Neomphalida; family Peltospiridae; genus Gigantopelta; species Gigantopelta aegis. The sequence continues at coordinate 116,454,328 of NC_054702.1, forward strand.
GAGTAATATTTTATAATTAGCCATGGCCATAGTCTCCTTTCTTTGTTTAATGTGGGTAATATTTTATAATTAGCCATGGCCATAGTCACTTTCCTTTGTTTAAGTCGGGTAATATTTTATAATTAGCCATGGCCATAGTCGCCTTTCTTTGTTTAAGTCGAGTAATATTTTATAATTAGCCATGGCCATAGTCTCCTTTCTTTGTTTAATGCGGGTAATATTTTATAATTAGCCATGGCCATAGTCACCTTCCTTTGTTTAAGTTGGGTAATATTTAGTCACCTTCCTTTGTTTAAGTCAGGTAATATTTTATAATTAGCCATGGCCATGGTCACCTTCCTTTGTTTAAGTCAGGTAATATTTAGTCACCTTCCTTTGTTTAAGTCGGGTAATATTTTATAATTAGCCATGGCCATAGTCACCTTTCTTTGTTTAAGTCGAGTAATATTTTATAATTAGCCATGGCCATAGTCACCTTCCTTTGTTTAAGTCGGGTCATATTTTATAATTAGTCATGACAATAGTGACCTTTACGTGCCAACATTGATGTTCAGCAAAATTACTTGTCGAAAATCAGATTTTCAATTCAAAATTCCAATCAGCCTTTAAGTCTGGTAATATTTTATAATTAGCCATGACAATAGTCACTTTTCTTGGTTCAAGTCAGGCAATATTTTATAATTAGGAACAAGCAGTAGTTGGAGAAAAGGATGTCTGTGGTAAAATAGATCAGCCATATTAAAATATTTTATAACTGACAATTACTGAATGTTATCTGACACTAGTAAGTTTAGTGTCTGTAAATGGAGATTTAGAACTAAATAGGATATTACGACTATGAAATTCAAATTGAACATATAAATACATTAATTTGTACTAATACATTTTTTACCTGACTTGAATGAGTCACCAAACACTTAGTACTGGTATGCACAGTTTACATATGCTAATTGCTATTGTCATGATGCTTTAGTTTTGATTTGTCTTTTTTTTCACAGCAATGTAACCATTAATTACTTATTATAAGTAATAATTTTTTTTATATATATATATATAAAACATGGGGTTTTTTTTTAATGTAGCTTGTTTTGTTTTTCAGCAAAATAAGAAGCAGCTGTTGGACATGCACATGACCGGGATCGCCATGCTGTTCAGCGCGGGGACGTTTCTGTACGTGGCCACCGTGCACGTCCTGCCAGAAGTCTCCATACACCATTCCCATCACACCGCACCCAACGGCACGGTCGTTATCCGCGAACACAAGGGCTTTAAAAAGATTGAACTAGTTGCCCTCGTGCTTGGGTCACTATTGCCAGTTTTACTCGCGATGGGACACAAGCACTGAAGATAGATGGGATAGTAGTACTGAAAGGCATTTTATGTTTTTATCATTTGTGGTGGAATTCATTGTGGTATGAAAGTTGTCTGCTGAGTGTATAATTTTAAATATATTTAATGATTTTGACAGTGCACTGAACATGCCTATATTTAGTAAAAACAAATTAGGTTTCTTTCTGGTTTTCTGGTGTATTCTCTGATGTTTGCTATTTCTGTTATGGACGGGGAAACTGGATGAATTTCAAGCACAATAAAAATTCTGTCCTCATGAAGGAGACTGTCACGTGATAACGGCCTAAGAGACAAGAGTCGGAAGATACTTGCATGCTGGGAGATTTTTACAGATTGGTTCATATTAGAGAGAGAGAGAGACGGTCAGAGACAGAGTTTGTTCATATTAATGTACTGAGACAGTCAGTCAGTGACAGTTCATATTATTATTAACGTACTCAGAGAGACGGTCAGAGATGGAGTTTGTTCATATTAACATACTGAGAGAGACAGCCAGAGACGGAGTTTGTTCATATTAACGTACTGAGAGAGACTGAGTTTGTTCATATTAACATACTGAGAGAGATGGCCAGAGACTGAGTTTGTTCATATTAACTTACTGAGAGAGACTGTCAGAGATGGAGTTTGTTCATATTAACATACTGAGAGAGATGGCCAGAGACTGAGTTTGTTCACATTAACATACTGAGAGAGACTGTCGGAGATGGAGTTTGTTCATATTAACTTACTGAGAGAGATGGCTAGAGACAAGAGTTTGTTCATATTATTGTACTGAGAGAGACGGCCAGAGACAGAGTTTGTTCATATTATTGTACTGAGAGAGACAGCCAGACGAGTGAAGATCCTTGTGTGAACCAGTTTTGGATGTTGAACAACATTTTCTGTTTTAAGAGACAAACGACTATGAACCACATTGTTGGTATGTTGTGGCTTATTGTACGGATACTGTACCTATTACTTACTGTACTGATCATGTACTGACACACTGTACTGGTCATGTACTGACACACTGTACTGATCATGTACTGACACACTGTACTGGTCATGTACTGACACACTGTACTGATCATGTACTGACACACTGTACTGATATATATACTGACACACTGTACTGATATATATACTGACACTGTACTGAGCATGTACTGATCATATACTGACACACTGTACTGATACACTGTACTGATATATATACTGACACTGTACTGAGCATGTACTGATCATATACTGACACACTGTACTGAGCATGTACTGATCATATACTGACACACTGCACTGATCATATACTGACACGCTGTACTGATCTTGTACTGATCATGTATTGACACTACTGATCATATACTGACACTACTGATCATGTACTGACATATATTCTTTGCTTTTTGAAAGTAGAAACATTTGTGTTAACACAATGCCAGCCATGATTGTTGAAAATAGCAGTGCACATATGCTGTTCATTTGTACTGACATTCTTGGTAACTGCAGAAGCACTTTATTAATCACATGCACTTAACTACAGTCAGATATATTTATTTCATAACATTGATAATTCTATAAGATGCATACAAAACACATAAATCAACATTTATCAATAAGCCTCACTAAAGGTACATTACTTATTGATAGTTTGTGAATACATTTCATATATGACCTGTTGAAACAGCAGGGTCAAGTTCAGCCGCACCAAGCAGAAAACGTTCACTAGACTGGTTTATGCACTTCTCATCAGATCAAATGATCACATTGCAGACTAGTCAAATAGTTTGTGAATGTTAGCATCACTCACTGTCACGTAACACTGGCAGATGTAGCCTATGAAAACAATACTGATGTAAACATTGTACTTGTGTTTCATTAGCACAATACTGACTTCTAACAAGTCTACATACAAAGAGAAATTGGATTGGCTAGTCAAATTCATTTAAAGCATTAAAACCAACATTAATTTGTTATCTGTCCTAGACGGTAATAGATACTGGACAGCATACAAACGGATACTGGACAGTAATACAAACAGATACTGGACAGCATACAAACAGATACTGGACAGCATACAAACAGATACTGGACAGTAATACAAACTGGACAGTGAGTTACACATATTGGACATGTACTGGACAGTGAGATTTTAAACACTAAATTCCACATTGGACTGTAATAAACTTGGTGCAGTATGAGAGCTAGTTGTCAGATCTCGATCAAACAGCTTCTGTAATTCACATGGAATTGAATATTGTGCCTGTTATGAACAGATTTCCATGAATGTTTTCAGTTTGTTCAAACACCAGTTTAGTACCAGTGTATCACCACATTGACGACTGGTTCCAAGGTTCGAAACTGCCAGTCGCCAGTTGAATCCAAAGTCCCAAAAAATATTATTTGGGCTATCTTCTTTCTATAACATATGAGCCACTATTAATAATTGCATTGCATATATTTATTCCACATTAAAATCTTGCTCATGGTTCACAAAACTGAACACATCAGCTTACCATAATTTGCCAACATCAATTTATGAATATTGATTTTGTAGACCGGATGTAGTTAGGTTTAGTCTTAATAAAAGAAAGACTCCCTGCAGTTCATATCCATTCAGAACACCTTATTTCAATATGTATGTATCTTTACTATCTAGAAGTGGTTCTTCAAATCAATATTACTTCAATTATTAATTGTTTTTAATAATGAAACATTTTGATTTACTTAAAACAAACCTGAAATATGAATATTTTGTGTTTGGGCTATCTAAAGCAAGTTTGGGCCACTAAAAATGAATATTTAGTGGCCCAGATATTGCGTTTTGGGCCACCATACTTTTGTGACGAGTTTCGAGCCCTGTGGTTCTGGGTTGTGTGTCAGATCTTAACTGTGTAGCTAGTAGGGTGTGTCAGTTCCAGTAAGTCATTTGAACTAGAACCTACTAGTCTTGTATAATAATAATAATAATAATAGTGATATCTGTAAGTTCCTCTAGGTGGTGGGTATTTTAGTAGGTATTTTATAAGGGCAGGTGTATATTGCTCTTCGTTCATTCACTGTCAGTGTTTAACAGTTGCCACAAAGGCCGCTTACTTGCACGACAAAGTATTTGTCTGAGGTGTTGTCCATCTAGGATTGATCCCAGTCAATGGGCCCATTGGGCTATTTCTCGTTCCAGCCAGTGCACCATGACTGGTACATGCTATCCTGCCTGTGCTACTAGTGGAAAAGTGTAACAGGTTTCCTCTAACATGACATGTCAAAAATTACCAAATGTTTGACTTCCAGTAGCCAGTGATGTATAGATCAGTGTGCTCTAGTGGTGTCATTAAACAAAACAAACTTTATCTCAAATACTAGAGCATTCACAAGTGATGTTCATATCTGTTTAGATTGTTTTTGAAGTTTGCTTCAGACTGGCTCTGTTATATGATTCAGACTGGCTTTGTTATATGATTCAGACTGGCTTTGTTATATAATATTGTAACATCTGTACATTGTGTATCGTCACTGTACACATTATTTGTGCATTCATATCCACACAGCTGCATGAACACTTACAGGCCAACATGTCCTAGCGGCCACCTGTAATTAGCAGTCACCTGCCATAAGAAGTCATTTAAATTGGATCACAAATTGCCAAAATACCTTTATTAATTTATTCACTGTAAATAAATGAGATTTATTGTAAATGTCTCTGTAACTAAAATGTTTTTTTAAACAATGACAAGGTGCAGCAAATAAACTGTCTTCACTCCTTTACTGATACTAGCACCCATTCAGTCCGACATCTCTACTGTATATAAATTACGAAATTGTGAAAAAGCTTGCCCTGAATGTACATGTTCAATTATTTCCTTTTCCTTGTCAATATGGGATGCATCAAATTGCCTCTGGGTTGACATTTGTAGATTCAACTACTATGACAATACATCACATCACAGGAATTAAATGAAAAGAGAAAACAAACTTGTGAAAATATGAATTGCAAACGATTAAATTAACTCCTAGCTAGTACTTTTTAGTTAATTTAATTTCATTTTTTAAAAAAGGAAACATGTTTGAATCTGATTTATAGTAAACTATAGAGCAAACATCCCATTAGTTAGCAGTAAAAAGGGTGAAAAAAGAGATCACAAACATTTCAATGACACAAAAGTGGCCGTGTGTATTCAGCAACCAACTGTGTTATGTGGCCGCTTTCGACATCTTCCGCATGTGACTACTTCAGGCAGGTTTGATGGTATGCAATATTATACTCGAGTTCAGTATAGAAATTTAGTAGACTTGCCAAGAATTCAACCCATGCATTTATAGGTTAATACAAACGCCACATATTATAGGGATACATACCGGTACTAGATATTGTAAGGTTACATACTAGATATTTGAAATCCATACATGTTTGTTATATTCCTAATGTGATGTGCCTTTCACTGTTTGTATGGTCAGTACATTTTAATTGTTCTTCATATTTAAGTTTTTAAAACATACTGACAGTCGGTCTGTTGTCAGTAGTTGTCGGAGACTTGTTATTAACGGTTTTATTACAATGCATGATTTTATCTTTTAATTCTCATCTGAGAACAGCATTAGTGACTGATGTATCATTTCACGTAAGTCTGTAAAACTCAACAAAGAGTTGCTTTGAAGGCATTACCATATGTAAAAATCTCATCACCACTAAATGTAATTTTTCATCACTAAATGGATACTAAATATCATGTTTTATTGTTGTCTGGATGTTACGTTTTGTTGTGCATTGTATTTGTAATCGCTACATGGAAGTAGTTTGTGTTTGTTTGTGTGTATGTATATATATATATAATATACTATGATAAAGGTATTTATTACATTTTTGGTCTCGCAGTGGTAAAAGAATGATTGGGTAACTGGTGTAAAAGGAATCTTACCCACCATGGTGGGGTGGGGTGGGGTAACTAACCTTTGACACTCTGGATGAGAATTAACATGGTCGCCAACTGAGCCTCTGATTTCGTTAATTCGGTGAAAATCGAGTTATTTTACCCTCCAAGATAAATGGAACTAAAAGTGAGATAATAAATGCTTCAGTGATGGTGTGATCTGACATTTAAAATTTAAAATGCATCTCGACAGTGACAGTCCAGCTTGTATGTGGGTGTGCATGTGACTGACACTGGATATTGAATGAGATATTGAATGAGAGGGATAAAACACAACAATGAAGTAGATATTTCATGATTTGAAACATAAGCAAGTTGTGATAATAATGTTTTTCTGCTGGTATGAACAAATGTAACGGATCAATAACATTGTGTGTTAGTTGTCCGTCAGTGTTGAGATCTGATAAACCTGGTTTTTAACATTTGTAATCTAACATAATTTAGGCCTCATTCACACCGGATGCACTGTTGCGCATGTGGTGTTGCTACACTAATTAAAATCCACTGCTTGCACCTATTTACATGTTAGCCAATGTTAGGTTATTAGTCCGCTACCTGTCCAACCGAACTGGACTGTAGGTTTCATCTCCATTCTTCTGTCTGTTTGTCTGTACATCTTTATCATGTACTGTTACGGATCAAGTTCGACTATCATGGCGATTTACCCATTTTTCAGCTATGCACCTTGAATTTAGGAGATACAAAAATTTGTTTTCTGCTTGTTGTTTTTTTCACAACGCCTTAATATATTGAGTGAAAATCTTGTGTTTAGCTTTATCACTTACTCTTACAGATCAAGTTTGACTTTCATGGCAAGTTGCCCATTGTTCACAAGAGTTCTGGCCCTTGAATTTAGGAGATAAGAACACTTATTGGGCCCAGTAGGCAACATTTTTTGCTTTAGCAGTACTCTCAGAAAACATATTTTGACTAATAGTCATGTGCAACTAATCTTTAATATTTCACCTTTAACAGTTAGGATAGAGAGCAAAATGTATTAGTAAACCAGTAAGTAAATGGTTTAATTACCCTTGTCAGTAATGCAGCCCCCTACATTCTCAGTGGGGAACATTTCCCACGTGAAATAGATTTTAAAAATTAAAATATATGGGTACATTCCTGAACAGTGAATAGTTATTTTTTAAAACTTGATGAGTTTTAGTCGAATTAATCGACTGCTCACATACATGGAGAATGATTGTATAACTTGAAATCTGTCCCATTGGTTACAAGTTGCAGCTTGTATTGTCATCTGATGTGCAGGACATTGTGTGCCAATTACCTGCCTATTGCTGGGTCCAGTTAGTGATCGGACCTCCTCGTTATTCCAGTCCAGGGCCAGACTCCCTAGGTGGTCATGGATCCGTGGTCGGTTACCTGCCTCTCTCTGGCTTTACAGAGTAACCTAACCTCCAGGCTATTCCAGTCCATGGCCAGTCTAGTTATTAAAGACAGACCGAGGCACGAGATGGTCATGTTTGTGGTCAGACTAGTAATCCAGGACAATTTGCCCTGCACTTCATTGGTCCGACCCAAGTTTTGTTCAACGTCACAGACTAGTAATCCAGGACAACTTGCCCTGCACTTCATTGGTCCGACCCAAGTTTTGTTCAACGTCACAGAACTCTTGAATGTAATCATGTGGGAATCTGTCTAATCATTTGTGGGTGTCCAAAAACAAAACTGATGTACTGAAGGCAGCACTTTTACTGGGGACCTTGACAGTGAAAACATCTTCATTGTTCCAAAATATGCTGCAATGACCATTTTCCATAAACACTGTCATATACTCAATAATTTAATACCGTACTTAAGATTACTAGTCGGCAATGTGTGAGGATATTGGGCCAATATCTCATCTTATATCAGATTGTTAATATTTAAATGTTTTGTGATTTATTTAAGCATGTCATACAAGCGGTTAACTTGAAATGCTGGAGTGAATGGGTGACTGAAATGTATATTTATTGTAAATAAAGTATGTACAGGACTGTTGTAGTTTTTACTTCTTTGCCAATTTGTACAGTGGCCGACACTACCATTTGTACATCTGTTCAGTGTACTGAAATAATGTTGCAACTGTGGACATATTTGTTTTATGACACATCTACTATTTTTAAAGTTAGTGTCTGGTTACCATATAATAATATCATGCACAAATATGAAATACAAGTTCAGCTGCACTTTTAAAAAATTTGTGTGTTCACTATGAACATCAAATTCGTCGCCTGTGCTCAGCAAACCACAAACGACAGCCTGTTGTCAATTTCAGTTAACAGGTGCATTTGCGGATTTGAAATTGTAGGGTTCGTCTCTTCCTATTTAAGAATTAATATTTTATAAAGTATTAGTAGAACTTTCAAAGTTTAGTTTGTATAACACATTGATCATGTATATATTTTTAATAAAATATACTAAAGTAGAAAATGACCGTTTTCACTTTTTAATTTTACGTGTGGTAAAATCGACAAATTCAAAAAAGAAAGAAAGAAATGTTTTATTTAACGACGCACTCAACACATTTTATTTACGGTTATATGGCGTCAGACCACACAGATTTTGAGAGGAAACCCGCTGTCGCCACTACATGGGCTACTCTTCCAATTAGCAGCAAGGGATCTTTTATTTGAGCTTCCCACAGGCAGGATAGCACAAACCATGGCCTTTGTTGAACCAGTTACGGATCACTGGTCGGTGCAAGTGGTTTACACCTACCCATTGAGCCTTGCGGAGCACTCACTCGGGGTTTCGAGTCGGTATCTGGATTAAAAATCTCATGCCTCGACTGGGATCCGAACCCAGTACCTACCAGCCTGTAGACCGATGGCCTACCACGACGCCACCGAGGCCGGTCGACAAATTCAAATAAATATTATTTCGTTTGGAAAGGGTAAAGTTAGTTTGTTTCGTTTAACGACATCAGTGTTAGAGCATATTGATTTAATAATCATCTGCTTTTGGATGTCAAACGTTAGGTAATTTTGACATATAATCTAAGAGAGGAAACGGGCGCATGTGCAGGGGGAGGGTATTGGGGGTCGAAACCCGTCCCTGACCAAGAAAAAAAAAAAATTGAAATATATTTTCTGGGGGAACATGGCCCCATATAATTTTTTTTTTTTTTTTAGCAAGGGATCATTTATATGTACCATCCCACAAACAGAATATCACATACCATGGCATTTTATATACCAGACATGGCGTACTGGCTGGAACAATCTCGCCGATGGGGATCGATCCTAGACCGACCGCGCATTTAGGTCTAAGTAATGAATAGAAATAACATATAGTCTTCATAAATGTTATGTATATCGAACATACCGCCCTCTTCCTCTACCCCTAAGAGTGTTACATAATTATTAAGACCCCCTTACATGTAACGTGTATGCCAACCACTGGTCACTGCCAAAATTTCAAGGCAAATCCCCCACCGACCCCTGGAAAGGTATTGTACCATACCTCTATGGAAATAAATATATTTTGGAGGTATGAGACGACCCCTCAATCAAGACAGTTAAATTTGTTCAAAATCACGTGAGAAGCTCAGCGCCTGCGCAAATCGCGTAAATTCCCAGTTCTACTTGTGTCCCGCTAACTGAAGAAAAACAAGCTGGCCATTGGGTTTGCTTAAATAATAAAAATATTCCAGACACTGCAGCTTTAACTGGGGTATTTGGTCTCCATTATGGTTATTACAGCACAGCACATGGCACACCCCTGTCTTTGATATTATGCCAGTTGTGGAACACTTGATACCCCAGGCAGGACCGATCCTACACTGCTACCGCCACTGAGCTACACTTCCTTTCAAAATTGAATGATTTCAAAAAATAAAATTATTTTCAGCTCATCACATACCACCATTTCTTCATCTTAGATATTCTTGGCATCACTGTCAGTTTTTGAAACAACATCAGCAATCACAGCAGGATTCGAAGAAACAACAACAAAACTGAACATTTGAAGAATAATATATATATTTAATTTTAATAATGACACTTCATGGCAATAAAAAAAAATAACTTAATTTTTATGACTAACAATGTGTACATCTTTGATCAAATCCATGAAAATGAGAATAAATAACTGAAAACAATGTTCTATGTTCAGGTCAGACAAATGTACAAAAGTGTGCTGTATGTCTAACAGTTTCTTGTTATAAAACAGGATCTTTTAGGGATCTCAGGGTGTTAGTGGAGGACAGGATCAGTGTGTGATGTTGGAGAACAGGATCTCTATTTTATTAGAGAGCAGGATCTCAGTCTTATTAGAGAACACGATCTCAGTCGTTATTAGAGGGCAGGATCTCAGTCTGTTATTAGAGAACAAGATCTGTGTTATTAGAGAGTAGGATCTCTGTGTTATTAGAGAACAAGATCTGTGTTATTAGAGAGCAGGATCTCTGTTATTAGAGAGCAGAATCTGTGTTATTCGAGAACAAGATCTCTGTGTTATTAGAGAACAGGATCTCTGTTATTAGAGAGCAAGATCTCTGTGTTATTAGAGAGCAGGATCTCAGTCCGTTCTTAGAGAACAAGATCTCTGTGTTATTAGAGAGCAGGATCTCTGTTATTAGAGAACAGGATCTCTGTGTTATTAGAGAGCAGGATCTCTGTTATTAGAGAACACGATCTCAGTCTGTTATTAGATGGCAGGATCTCTGTGTGTTATTAGAGGGCAGGATCTCTTATTGGAGAGCAGGATCATTTATTGGAGAACAGGATCTGTTGTAAGATAACAGGATCTCGGTCTGTTATTAGAGGGCAGGATCTCTTATTGGAGAACAGGATCTGTTGTAAGAGAACAGGATCTCTGTCTGTTATTAGAGGGCAGGATCTCTTATTGGAGAACAGGATCTGTTGTAAGAGAACAGGATCTCAGTTTGTTATTCGAGGGCAGGATCTCTTATTGGAGAACAGGATCTGTTGTAAGAGAACAGGATCTCAGTCTGTTATTAGAGGGTAGGATCTCTTATTGGAGAACAGGATCTGTTGTAAGAGAACAGGATCTCAGTCTGTTATTCGAGGGCAGGATCTCTTATTGGAGAACAGGATCTGTTGTAAGAGAACAGGATCTCAGTCTGTTATTAGAGGGCAGGATCTCTTATTGGAGAACAGGATCTGTTGTAAGAGAACAGGATCTGTTGTAAGAGAACAGGATCGCAGTATGTTATTAGAGAACAGAATCTTGGCACATTGTTACATAACAGGATCTCAGTCTGTTATTAGAGAACAGGATCTTGGCACATTGTTACATAACAGGATCTCTTGTAAGAGAACAGGATATTGATCCGTTATTAAAGAATTTTAGTCTGTTTTCTGCACCCAAACCTGATTTTAGACTGGCAGATAGTAATGGTTACCCTGTATGATATGAATCTGTCCCTTACGAAATTAAGTGGACTTAGTTATAGTCATAGTCATACTCAGAGTCATAATCACTACAATCTTCATCACTGCCATAATCATTATCAACATCCCTGAAAATAAAATAAAAGCATTCCTGAAGTAAACAAGCCTTTTTAATGAGATTTCAAATGATAAAACAGACCGAGGCATGCTGAAGTGAACAAGCAGTGAGGTAATACAGAGGATGACTTGTGAAGTGCTGGTGTGAACAAGTAGTGAGGTAATACAGAGGATGACTTGTGAAGTGCTGGTGTGAACAAGCTGCGAGGTAATACAGAGGATGACTTGTGAAGTGCTGGTGTGAACAAGCAGCGAGTTAATACAGAGGATGACTTGTGAAGTGCTGGTGTGAACAAGCAGTGAGGTAATACAGAGGATGATCTGTGAAGTGCTGGAGTGAACAAGCAGTGAGGTAATACAGAAGATGACTTGTGAAGTGCTGGAGTGAACAAGCAGTGAGGTAATACAGAGGATGACTTGTAAAGTGCTGGTGTGAACAAGCAGTGAGGTAATACAGTGGATGAGTTGTGAAGTGCTGGTGTGAACAAGCCGTGAGGTAATACAGTGGATGACTTGTGAAGTGCTGGAGTGAACAAGCAGTGAGATAATACAGAGGATGACCTGTGAAGTGCTGGAGTGAACAAGCAGTGAGGTAATATAGAGGATGACCTGTGAAGTGCTGGTGTGAACAAGCAGTGAGGTAATACAGTGGATGAGTTGTTAAGTGCTGGAGTGAGGTAATACAGTGGATGAGTTGTGAAGTGCAGGAGTGAAAAAGCAGTGAAGTAATACAGAGGATGACATGTGAAGTGCTGGTGTGAACAAGCAGTGAAGTAATACAGAGGATGACTTGTGAAGTGCTGGAGTGAACAAGCAGTGAGGTAATACAGTGGATGACTTGTGAAGTGCTGGAGTGAACAAGCAGTGAGGTAATACAGAGGATGACCTGTTAAGTGCTGGTGTGAACAAGTAGTGAGGTAATACAGTAAAAAGTAGTTTGTTTTATTTAACGACGCCACTAGAGCACAATGATTTTTTATCTTATGATCGGCTATTGGACGTCAAACATATGGTCATTCTGACACTGTTTTTTAGAGGAAACCTGCTGTTGCCACATAGGTTACTCTTTTATTTGCTTCCCACAGGCAGGATAGCACAAACCATGGCCTTTGTTGAACCAGTTATGGATCACTGGTCGGTGCAAGTGGTTTACACCTACCCATTAAGCCTTGCGGAGCACTCACTAAGGGTTTGGAGTCGGTATCTGGTAAAAAATCCCATGCCTCCACTGGGATCCGAACCCAGTACCTACCAGCCTGTAGACCGATGGCCTAACCACAACACCACCGAGGTCGGTAGGTAATACAGAGGATGACCTGTGAAGTGCTGGAGTGAACAAGCAGTGGGGTAATACAGTGGATGACCTGTGAAGTGCTGGAGTGAACAAGCAGTGGGGTAATACAGTGGATGACCTGAGAAATGCTGGAGTGAACAAGCAGTGAGGTAATACAGTGGATGAGTTGTGAAGTGCTGGAGTGAACAAGCAGTTAGGTAATACAGAGGATGACCTGTGAAGTGCTGGAGTGAACAAGCAGTTAGGTAATGCAGTGAAATGTTTAGAGAAAAAATTTAACATTTTGTAGTCGATGTATTTTAGTTAGAAACAAAGAATGATGACCAGTCTGCGTCTACATTTGGCAAAAAATACCAGCATCAAGATGACTCACTAACAAATAACACTGTAAGAACGAATAAATCTGGACAAAATGTAAAATCTTTTATCTACTTACTCAGTCTCAAATCCATTAGGAGATGACACCTTATCTAAAGTAAAACAAAAAACAAAATATAGAAGTTATAATGAAATAATATACATTTAAAAATTTAAGCATAAGAGTAGTCTTAGTGTATGTGTTGAAGGGGTTCAGATGATTATATTTTTTAAGAAAACTTTTTAAAAATACTTTCAATAAAATGTTCAAAAGACAAAACCTATACTGATCTGGTATATAAAGAAAGCGGATGTTATTATTAAAGTAAATAAGGAGTTGTAAATAGGGAAAGCCTGCTGTGTTTGATGTGCTTGACAGGGCAGTGTGCGTCTTTTTATTAAACAGAAAAGGCTAGTGATCACTCCTTCTCCCCTACATACTAGCCTGGAAAGTTTTAGGATAGTGACAAATTGATCACTGTGAAATAAACCTTTTAATACATTTTTAAAACCTTTCTTGTAATTGCTTGCCTAACATCATTTAGGAGAGTTATCTTCAGCTTGCCTAACACCATTTAGGAGAGTTATCTTCAGCTTGCCTATCCCCATTTAGGAGAGTTATCTTCAGCTTGCCTGGATTTTGCTCATGATCAAGACTGGAGATGCAAACAGGGGAATCTTACACTGTTCAGTGTTTTCGATGAGGGGTCTTACTAATAGAGAAAATGAGGACTGTTGTAAATAGGGAGCTCACACTGTTCTGTGTGTATAACAGGGTCGTATGTCAGAGATAACTGTAAACAGGGAAGCTCACACTGTTCTGTGTTTGACAGGGTCGTATGTCAGAGATAACTGTAAATAGGGAAGCTCACACTGTTCTGTGTTTGACAGGGTCGTATATCAGAGATAACTGTAAATAGGGAAGCTCACACTGCTCTATGTGCTTGACGGGGGGGGGGGGGGTATGTCAGAGATAACTGTAAAATAGGGAAGCTCGCACTGTTCTGTGTTTGACAGGGTCGTATGTCAGAGATAACTGTAAAATAGGGAAGCTCGCACTGTTCTGTGTTTGACAGGATCGTATGTCAGAGATGACTGTAAATAGGGAAGCTCACACTGTTCTGTGTTTGACAGGGTCGTATGCCAGAGATAACTGTAAATAGGGAAACTCACACTGCTCTGTGTTTAACGGGGTCGTATGTCAGAGATAACAGGTCGTATGTTAGAGATATCTGTAAATAGGGAGCTCACACTGCTCTATGTGTTTGATGGGGTGGTATGTCAGAGATAACTGTAAATAGGGAAGCTCACACTGTTCTGTGTTTGACGGGGTCGTAGGTCAGAGATAACTGTAAATAGGGAAACTCACACTGCTCTGTGTTTAACGGGGTCGTATGTCAGAGATAACTGTAAATAGGGAAGCTCACACTGTTCTGTGTTTGACGGGGTCGTAGGTCAGAGATAACTGTAAATAGGGAAGCTCACACTGCTCTATGTGTTTGACAGGGTCACATGTCAGTTATAACTGTAAATAGGGAGCTCACACTGCTCTATGTGTTTGACGGGGTCGTATGCCAGACATAACTGTAAATAGGGAAGCTCACACTGTTCTGTGTTTGACAGGGTCATATGTCAGAGATAACTGTAAATAGGGAAGCTCACACTGTTCTGTGTTTGACACAGTCGTATGTCAGAGATAACTGTAAATAAGGAAGCTCAAACTGTTCTGTGTTTGACGGGGTCGTATGCCAGACATTGACAGGGAAGCTCGTATGTTTGACAGAGATATGTCAGAGATAAATAAAAGGAAGCTCACACTGTTCTGTGTTTGACGGGGTCGTATGCCAGAGGTAACTGTAAATAAGGAAACTCACACTGCTCTATGTGTTTGACGGGGCCGTATGCCAGAGATAACTGTAAATAAGGAAGCTCAAACTGTTCTGTGTTTGACAGAGTCGTATGCCAGAGATAACTGTAAATAAGGAAGCTCACACTGCTCTATGTGTTTGACGGGGTCGTATGCCAGGGATTGACGGGGCGTATGTCAGAGATAACTGTAAATAAGGAAGCTCACACTGTTCTGTGTTTGACGGGGTCGTATGCCAGAGATAACTGTAAATAAGGAAACTCACACTGCTCTGTGTTTGACGGGGTCGTATGTCAGAGATAACTGTAAATAAGGAAGCTCACACTGTTCTGTGTTTGACGGGGTCGTATGTCAGAGATAACTGTAAATAGGGAAGCTCACACCGTTCTGTGTTTGACAGGGTCGTATGTCGGAGATAACTGTAAATAGGGAAACTCACATGGCTCTATGTGTTTGACGGGGTCGTATGCCAGAGATAACTGTAAATAGGGAAGCTCACACTGTTCTGTGTTTGACAGGGTCGTATGTCAGAGATAACTGTAAATAGGGAAGCTCACACTGTTCTGTGTTTGACGGGGTCGTATGTCGGAGATAACTGTAAATAAGGAAGCTCACACCGCTCTATGTGTTTGACAGGGGGGTATGTCAGAGATAACTGTAAATAGGGAAGCTCACACTGTTCTGTGTTTGACGGGGTTGTATGTCAGAGATAACTGTAAATAGGGAAGCTCACACTGCTCTATGTGTTTGACAGGGTCGTATGCCAGAGATAACTGTAAATAGGGAAGCTCACACTGTTCTGTTTGACAGGGTCGAATGTCAGAGATAACTGTAAATAGGGAAGCTCACACTGCTCTATGTGTTTGACGGGGTCGTATGTCAGAAATAACTTTAAATAGGGAAGCTCACACTGTTCTGTGTTTGACAGGGTCGAATGTCAGAGATAACTGTAAATAGGGAAGCTCACACTGTTCTGTGTTTGACGGGGTCGTATGTCAGAGATAACTGTAAATAGGAAAACTCACACTGCTCTATGTGTTTGACGGGGTCGTATGTCAGAAATAACTTTAAATAGGGAAGCTCACACTGTTCTGTGTTTGACAGGGTCGAATGTCAGAAATAACTGTAAATAGGGAAGCTCACACTGTTCTGTGTTTGACGGGGTTGTATGTCAGAGATAACTGTAAATAGGAAAACTCACACTGCTCTATGTGTTTGACGGGGTCGTATGTCAGAAATAACTGTAAATAGGGAAGCTCACACTGCTCTATGTGTTTGACAGGGTCGTATGTCAGAAATAACTTTAAATAGGGAAGCTCACACTGTTCTGTGTTTGACAGGGTGGTATGTCAGAGATATCTGTAAATAGGGAAGCTCACACTGTTCTGTATTTGATGGGGTCGTATGTCAGAGATAACTGTAAATAAGGAAGCTCACACTGTTCTGTGTTTGACAGGGTCGTATGCCAGAGATAACTCTAAATAGGGAAGCTCACACTGTTCTGTGTTTGACAGGGTCGTATGTCAGAGATAACTGTAAATAGGGAAGCTCACACTGTTCTGTGTTTGACGGGGTCGTATGTCAGAGATAACTGTAAATAGGGAAGCTCACACTGTTCTGTTTGACAGGGTCGTATTCCAGAGATAACTCTAAATAGGGAAGCTCACACTGTTCTGTGTTTGACAGGGTCGTATGTCAGAGATAACTGTAAATAGGGAAGCTCACACTGTTCTGTTTGACAGGGTCGTATGTCAGAGATAACTGTAAATAGGGAAGCTCACACTGCTCTGTGTTTGACGGGGTTGTATGTCAGAGATAACTGTAAATAAGGAAGCTCACACCGCTCTATGTGTTTGACGGGGTCGTATGTCAGAAATAACTTTAAATAGGGAAGCTCACACTGTTCTGTGTTTGACAGGGTGGTATGTCAGAGATAACTGTAAATAGGGAAGCTCACACTGTTCTGTATTTGATGGGGTCGTATGTCAGAGATAACTGTAAATAGGGAAGCTCACACTGCTCTATGTGTTTGACGGGGTCGTATGTCAGAAATAACTTTAAATAGGGAAGCTCACACTGTTCTGTGTTTGACAGGGTGGTATGTCAGAGATAACTGTAAATAAGGAAGCTCACACTGTTCTCTGTTTGACAGGGTCGTATGCCAGAGATAACTCTAAATAGGGAAGCTCACACTGTTCTGTGTTTGACAGGGTCGTATGCCAGAGATAACTCTAAATAGGGAAGCTCACACTGTTCTGTGTTTGACAGGGTCGTATGTCAGAGATAACTGTAAATAAGGAAGCTCAAACTGTTCTGTGTTTGACGGAGTCGTATGCCAGAGATAATTGTAAATAGGGAAGCTCACACTGTTCTGTGTTTGACGGGGTCGTATGCCAGAGATAACTGTAAATAGGGAAGCTCACACTGTTCTGTGTTTGACAGGGTCGTATGTCACAGATAACTGTAAATAGGGAAGCTCACACTGTTCTATGTTTGACAGGGTCGTATGTCAGAGATAATTGTAAATAGGGAAACTCACATGGCTCTATGTGTTTGACGGGGTCGTATGTCAGAAATAACTTTAAATAGGGAAGCTCACACTGTTCTGTGTTTGACAGGGTGGTATGTCAGAGATAACTGTAAATAAGGAAGCTCACACTGTTCTCTGTTTGACAGGGTCGTATGCCAGAGATAACTCTAAATAGGGAAGCTCACACTGTTCTGTGTTTGACAGGGTCGTATGCCAGAGATAACTCTAAATAGGGAAGCTCACACTGTTCTGTGTTTGACAGGGTCGTATGTCAGAGATAACTGTAAATAAGGAAGCTCAAACTGTTCTGTGTTTGACGGAGTCGTATGCCAGAGATAATTGTAAATAGGGAAGCTCACACTGTTCTGTGTTTGACGGGGTCGTATGCCAGAGATAACTGTAAATAGGGAAGCTCACACTGTTCTGTGTTTGACAGGGTCGTATGTCACAGATAACTGTAAATAGGGAAGCTCACACTGTTCTATGTTTGACAGGGTCGTATGTCAGAGATAATTGTAAATAGGGAAACTCACATTGCTCTATGTGTTTGACGGGGTCGTATGTCAGAAATAACTTTAAATAGGGAAGCTCACACTGTTCTGTGTGTATAACAGGGTCGTATGCCAGAGATAACTGTAAATAGGGAAGCTCACACTGTTCTGTGTTTGACAGGGTCGTATGCCAGAGATAACAGTAAATAGGGAAGCTCACACTGTTCTGTGTTTTTGACGGGGTCGTATGTCAGAAATAACTGTAAATAGGGAAACTCACACTGCTCTATGTATTTGATGGGGTCGTATGTCAGAGATAACTGCGCAGCATCAGGGTGATCTCTCAGATATTGTTCTTTGGCTTCCTCAGCCGCCTTCTCCATCTCCCTTTTGTGTATCACCTCGGCCTGTTCTATATTGCCACAACTGTAAATAAAACACATTTTAGTTTTAACAAATATTAATTTTAATAAACACCTATTGCCACAACAGTTTAAAACACATTTTCTTCTTAGCATGAATTAGATTTAGTAAACACAGCAGTTTGGGTTCTGGAATAAAACTGAATTTTATTAATTCCCCACTTTTTTATTACTTGTGGGATTGCCATAAGTGTACGAGATTGGGGGGGGGGGAGACTGCTCCTCTAGTGCTGGAGCGAAACCTCAAATTCAGGTAAAAATTATACAGATATCTGGACAAACCTGAGACGTTTTTATCATGTATTTCCATCATTCTAGCCTCAAATTAGTTATAATCCATGTAGAAATTAGTTATAATCCATGTAGAAATTAGTTATAATCCATGTAGAAATGGGTAGTGATTCGTTTGCAACCCTATATAGCCACTTGGAAGTAATGCTAATATGAATAAATGTTGTTATCCAGATTTGGGCTTTTGTTTTATAATTCGGCCAAACACCAGTCTGCCCCCTTAGAAAAATGGGACTCGTACGCATGTGGCAATTGAGATAACTTACAGAATTATACATCCACGACTAAGATGGATTAAATACAGTGCTATTTCACAGAATATCTTAAACTAGGAATCTGTGCAACACACTGGGGTTTTTTAAAAATAATAAATTAAATATAGTTAATTATGTTTTAGAATACAAGACCATATGTCTAAGAGTTGGCAGTAATGTTCAGTACTTGACATAAATTAATTTGTAAAACATGGTACTGTTTAATGACACCCCAGCACATTTTATTGAATGACTATTTAATATTAAGTGTGTGCATATATGATAATTGAAACACTAAGAGACGAAACCTATAGCCTTCACTTCAGCTACTCAGCAAGGGATCTTCTACACAGTCCTACAGGCAGGACAACTCATACCATGTTACTGATATTCTGGTTATGAAGCACTGGATGGAATGGAACAGCCTAAATGTGTTTACAATGTGAGGGGAATCTGCCAAGCCAGTCCTGTCCTAGATAGGTGTGCGCTACAGCTTGCTCTGAATGTGCACGTTAAACGCTCTGACCTGACCTGTTAAATGCATCTACTTACTCTGGGTGTTCAGAAAAGTGGTCGTAGTCGATGTCTGGCTCTCTGCACACGTAGCAGGACGACGCTCCACACGTACACGTCATCTTGTTACAGCCAGTGTCCTTATAGAAACGCTTCTTGCACCGATGACACTGGCGCAGCATGGCCTCCGATATCCGAGTCTCAATGTAAGTTCTCATGTTTGTCTCCCCTTGTTTTTCAACCTCATTACATTTCAAAGGCACATGATTCGGTTCTTTGCAGAACCTGTGGACAGATTATCATTAAAAATGTTTAATACAATTTTAATACAATTTTAAAATATATAATGGCTATTCGGTGAAGGCAAAATTGTAATAGAATTATGTATGATGTCAATCATTAACCGATACACAATGTGACATAATGAAATACACACTTTAAAAGCAACCTATACTAAGTGTTTTGTGATTGGCTAAAACATATCTGGTCAGAATTAAACAAAGGAATATTTGTTCAAATAACACTCAACCTATTCTAAACACTGGCTGTTTGGTATGTTACTGGCTGGGGTGGGGGTGGGGGGAGAGGGGAGTATATTTCCACACTTTGTCTAGATAGTAAAAGAGACACAATATAGGCTACTTTTACTGAATAACAGCCATCTATGTTTTATATGCACATTCCCATAGACAGGAGAACAGCCCACAGCTTTTGATATACCAGCCAAGGGGCATCAACTGGGACAGGAGAACAGCCCACAGCTTTTGATATACCAGCCAAGGGGCATCAACTGGGACAGGAGAACACAACCCACAGCTTTTGATATACCAGCCAAGGGGCATGAACTGGGACAGGAGAACACAGCCCACAGCTTTTGATATACCAGCCAAGGGGCATGAACTGGGACAGGAGAACACAGCCCACAGCTTTTGACATACCAGCCAAGGGGCATGAACTGGGACAGGAGAACACAGCCCACAGCTTTTGACATACCAGCCAAGGGGCATGAACTGGGACAGGAGAACACAGCCCACAGCTTTTGACATACCAGCCAAGGGGCATGAACTGGGACAGGAGAACACAGCCCACAGCTTTTGATATACCAGCCAAGGGGCATGAACTGGGACAGGAGAACACAGCCCACAGCTTTTGACATACCAGCCAAGGGGCATGAACTGGGACAGGAGAACACAGCCCACAGCTTTTGACATACCAGCCAAGGGGCATGAACTGGGACAGGAGAACACAGCCCACAGCTTTTGATATACCAGCCAAGGGAAAATGAACTGGGACAGGGAAAAACCTTCTGGGTCTACCGAGTGCGATTGATCCCATGACTTATCATACCTGAGCCGATGCACTACAAGATAAACCACACAGACCAATAGGCAGATTTCATACAATCACACTGATGATAATATTCAATATAATTTGAAGGATATTTTGCTGAGATGTCCTGTATTTATATATTTTTATCCTGCCTGGAAAAGGCCGGGATCAGATGGGGATATAGCAGGATATGACCAGGATCTGGGATATACTGGGATCCCACCAGGATATGACCAGGATCCCACTGGGATATGACTTGGACAACCAGGAATCCCATAATTTAATCCTGCCGGTATCCCAGTTGTATTTTCACACATGGAGACTGGACTAACGAACCTGCATGTTTCCTTGAGGCACTCTGTGTTGAGACAGTGGAACACCTTGTTGTTGGGGTCGGGCATGATGGCGGCGAAGCTGCAGTGTGGGCATGTCTCGAGGTCGGGAATCCCAGCTTTCTGAACCTCCTCCTCCTGCAGGTTCCGCAGCAGGCGCGAGAACAGACTGCTCGGCAGCAGCAGCTGAAGACTCGACAGAGGGACATCGTGATCGCATGCTCCTGTCAGACACGGGAACCTGGTCTTACCCTCACCAAGCGCGGTTTCTGTGGAGCGCCGGACGCACTCCTTACAGAAGAGGTGGCCGTCCGCACAAGCAAACAGGTCTTCAAACAGACACTCGTCATCAAAACAGCAGCCACACTCGTACAGCTCCCCTTTCTCCTTCGCTAGCAAAACCTGCAGCTGTCGCTCCTCTTCTTTTACTTTGAAATGCTCTGAAAACAAGAACGTTTTCAACTCTCATTGTACATAGTAGATAACCATAACGATAAGACTGAAACATTAAATTACATATATATACCTGCATACTATATATAGTGAGAATCAAGAGTAAAACATAATGAAATTCTGAATATAGGTAAACAAACACACAAAAACTAAAATTACAAATGTAACACTACAACTAAACAGTGCATGAAATTAGAATTGTGTGGCCCAGACAGGGTTTGTCTAACTTGATGTGCAGCAAGACCAGGTTGCTATGTGTTGTTGTTTTAATCAATTTTCATCAACCCATAACTTCATAAGCATTTTCTGACGTACATTACATCATTCAATTTTTCCATGTTAAAGGAATGCTTAAGCAAGGCTTTTGGACTGGTATGCATATTCAACGATACATAATGCACATTACTGCTTAATATCAACAAGTATAATCGTATAGTTAATTAACGGTTAAATGTGACGGTTATTATATATAACGGGCGCAGCCACTTTGTACAACCCAGTAAATACGCACTTTGGCAAGCTGGTGGTTACGTAATACCTAACGTGTCATGTCAGGAATTAGTCTTCAAACTGAAGAAACAAAACATACCTGATTTTTGTGGATGCATTGCAATGTTCTGTAATAATATCCATCTCAGTAACACAGCAACGTGTATATGTGGTTTATTTTTCAAATTCCAGTTTCAAGGGATATTCCTTCTAGAGAGGTTATCTTCTGTACTGATATTTCAGAAGGGACTGCGAAAATGGTATGCTTTTGGGAACTTCCCGTTTACAGAGTGCCTCTGGTTTACAGAACGTTTACAGAGGGTCCATAGTTTATAGAGGGTTTACAGAGGGTCTCCGGTTTACAGAGGGTCCATAGTTTATAGAGGGTTTACAGAGGATCTCCGGTTTACAGAGGGTCTCCGGTTTACAGAGGGTCCATAGTTTATAGAGGGTTTACAGAGGGTCTCCGGTTTACAGAGGGTCCATAGTTTATAGAGGGTTTACAGAGGGTCTCCGGTTTACAGAGGGTCTCCGGTTTACAGAGGGTCCATAGTTTATAGAGGGTTTACAGAGGGTCTCCAGTTTACAGAGGGTCCATAGTTTATAGAGGGTTTACAGAGGGTCTCCAGTTTACAGAGGGTCTCCGGTTTACAGAGGGTCCATAGTTTATAGAGGGTTTACAGAGGGTCTCCGGTTTACAGAGGGTCCATAGTTTATAGAGGGTTTACAGAGGGTCTCCGATTTACAGAGGGTCTCTGGTTTTAACGGGTTTCACTGTACTACAAATCAATGTTTCAATAACTACCTTTGATTCGTCCTTCATTTTCATAAAACAAGAGTTCGTGAAAGAAAAACTCATCAGGTTCTTCCGGCAGTGGTATTTGTGACTCTCTTTGTTGACTTCTTATCTTCTTTGACTGTCGACCTGTGTCTGTAAAATAAAAACAATACTGCTATATAATAGCTAACATCATTCATTCATTCATTCATTCATTCATTCATTCATTTATATACTGATATGTATAGACATGGTGATGTATCCAACCTGATATTAATCTTTCATGTCAAATAAATTAATTGTGCAGCATATCCATGAGACAGCTGTAACCTTTATAAAAAAGCAACAAAATATTCAGCTTGCCAATTTGGTGTGTGAGCTTCCAAATCTTCTTGCCCCCCCCCCCCCCCCCCCCCTTGGAAGCTTCCTGTGTGAACTCTCATGTGTTAGTGCATATACTCATCTGCTCAATAATGTAACATCTAGTAAGAATACATAATAGTATTTGAGTAATTACTATTTTGTTACAAAATTACAAATATCTGGTGTTACGGAACAAATGACGTTTTGATCAGTAGTCAGTAAGATGGCCTGACCTTTAAAACAATTGATGAATAACCTAATATATATATATCTATACACATTAGGAAAACAATAATTCATTGTGGTTCATGATATTCAGTTTTAGGCCCATGGTTCAATGCAGTTATGTATTTATATTTTTAAATGGTAGTTCAGCTTTTTCTGTAATTTGCACTCTGCTGGGAATCCTAATGATGCTGTGCTGCATTTTGGCCAATCATAGTGCTCAAGTCTGCCCGCATTTGACATGTTTGCATGGCTGGCATACTTGTAAAAAGTACTGTGAATATATGGAACCACAGACCAAATATTGAACATCAAAGTGAAAATTAAAAGACAAAACTCTCACCATCCCTAATATAGATTATCCAACAAGTAACATATTATCTGTAGACAGACGAGTCCGTTGACTCTATAGTCCCTTCCTGACTGGCATGTAGTGGTGGTTGTGAGACTAAGACAGTACCTGACAGATGAGTCTGTTGACTCTGTAGTCCCTTCCTGACTGAAGTGTAGTGGTGGTTGTGAGACTAAGACAGTACCTGACAGACGAGTCTGTTGACTCTATAGTCCCTTCCTGACTGGCGTGTAGTGGTGGTTGTGAGACTAAGACAGTACCTGACAGATGAGTCTGTTGACTCTATAGTCCCTTCCTGACTGGCGTGTAGTGGTGGTTGTGAGACTAAGACAGTACCTGACAGACGAGTCTGTTGACTCTATAGTCCCTTCCTGACTGGCATGTAGTGGTGGTTGTGAGACTAAGACAATACCTGACAGACGAGCCTGTTGACTCTGTAGTCCCTTCCTGACTGATATGTAGTGGTGGTTGTGAGACTAAGACAGTACCTGACAGACGAGCCTGTTGACTCTGTAGTTCCTTCCTGACTGAAGTGTAGTGGTGGTTGTGAGACTAAGACAGTACCTGACAGACGAGCCTGTTGACTCTATAGTCCCTTCCTGACTGGCGTGTAGTGGTGGTTGTGAGACTAAGACAGTACCTGATAGATGAGTCTGTTGACTCTATAGTCCCTTCCTGACTGGTGTGTAGTGGTGGTTGTGAGACTAAGACAGTACCTGACAGACGAGTCTGTTGACTCTATAGTCCCTTCCTGACTGGCGTGTAGTGGTGGTTGTGAGACTAAGACAGTACCTGACAGACGAGTCTGTTGACTCTATAGTCCCTTCCTGACTGGTGTGTAGTGGTGGTTGTGAGACTAAGACAGTACCTGACAGACGAGTCTGTTGACTCTATAGTCCCTTCCTGACTGGTGTGTAGTGGTGGTTGTGAGACTAAGACAATACCTGACAGACGAGTCTGTTGACTCTATAGTCCCTTCCTGACTGATGTGTAGTGGTGGTTGTGAGACTAAGACAGTACCTGACAGACGAGTCTGTTGACTCTATAGTCCCTTCCTGACTGGCATGTAGTGGTGGTTGTGAGACTAAGACAGTACCTGACAGACGAGTCTGTTGACTCTATAGTCCCTTCCTGACTGGCGTGTAGTGGTGGTTGTGAGACTAAGACAGTACCTGACAGACGAGTCTGTTGACTCTATAGTCCCTTCCTGACTGGCGTGTAGTGGTGGTTGTGAGACTAAGACAGTACCTGACAGACGAGTCTGTTGACTCTATAGTCCCTTCCTGACTGGCGTGTAGTGGTGGTTGTGAGACTAAGACAGTACCTGACAGACGAGTCTGTTGACTCTATAGTCCCTTCCTGACTGGCGTGTAGTGGTGGTTGTGAGACTAAGACAGTACCTGACAGACGAGTCTGTTGACTCTGTAGTCCCTTCCTGACTGGCGTGTAGTGGTGGTTGTGAGACTAAGACAGTACCTGACAGACGAGTCTGTTGACTCTATAGTCCCTTCCTGACTGGCGTGTAGTGGTGGTTGTGAGACTAAGACAGTACCTGACAGACGAGCCTGTTGACTCTATAGTCCCTTCCTGACTGGCGTGTAGTGGTGGTTGTGAGACTAAGACAGTACCTGACAGACGAGCCTGTTGACTCTATAGTCCCTTCCTGACTGGCGTGTAGTGGTGGTTGTGAGACTAAGACAGTACCTGACAGACGAGTCTGTTGACTCTATAGTCCCTTCCTGACTGGCGTGTAGTGGTGGTTGCGAGACTAAGACAGTACCTGACAGATGAGTCTGTTGACTCTATAGTCCCTTCCTGACTGGCGTGTAGTGGTGGTTGTGAGACTAAGACAGTACCTGACAGACGAGTCTGTTGACTCTATAGTCCCTTCCTGACTGGCATGTAGTGGTGGTTGTGAGACTAAGACAGTACCTGACAGACGAGTCTGTTGACTCTATAGTCCCTTCCTGACTGATGTGTAGTGGTGGTTGTGAGACTAAGACAGTACCTGACAGACGAGCCTGTTGACTCTATAGTCCCTTCCTGACTGGCGTGTAGTGGTGGTTGTGAGACTAAGACAGTACCTGACAGACGAGCCTGTTGACTCTATAGTTCCTTCCTGACTGGCGTGTAGTGGTGGTTGTGAGACTAAGACAGTACCTGACAGACGAGCCTGTTGACTCTATAGTTCCTTCCTGACTGGCGTGTAGTGGTGGTTGTGAGACTAAGACAGTACCTGACAGACGAGCCTGTTGACTCTATAGTCCCTTCCTGACTGGCGTGTAGTGGTGGTTGTGAGACTAAGACAGTACCTGACAGACGAGTCTGTTGACTCTATAGTCCCTTCCTGACTGGCGTGTAGTGGTGGTTGTGAGACTAAGACAGTACCTGACAGACGAGTCTGTTGACTCTATAGTCCCTTCCTGACTGGTGTGTAGTGGTGGTTGTGAGACTAAGACAGTACCTGACAGACGAGTCTGTTGACTCTATAGTCCCTTCCTGACTGGCGTGTAGTGGTGGTTGTGAGACTAAGACAGTACCTGACAGACGAGTCTGTTGACTCTGTAGTCCCTTCCTGACTGGCATGTAGTGGTGGTTGTGAGACTAAGACAGTACCTGACAGACGAGTCTGTTGACTCTGTAGTTCCTTCCTGACTGGTGTGTAGTGGTGGTTGTGAGACTAAGACAGTACCTGACAGACGAGTCTGTTGACTCTGTAGTTCCTTCCTGACTGGTGTGTAGTGGTGGTTGTGAGACTAAGACAGTACCTGACAGACGAGTCTGTTGACTCTGTAGTTCCTTCCTGACTGGTGTGTAGTGGTGGTTGTGAGACTAAGACAGTACCTGATAGACGAGTCTGTTGACTCTGTAGTTCCTTCCTGACTGGTGTGTAGTGGTGGTTGTGAGACTAAGACAGTACCTGACAGACGAGTCTGTTGACTCTGTAGTTCCTTCCTGACTGGTGTGTAGTGGTGGTTGTGAGACTAAGACAGTACCTGACAGACGAGTCTGTTGACTCTGTAGTCCCTTCCTGACTGATGTGTAGTGGTGGTTGTGAGACTAAGACAGTACCTGACAGACGAGCCTGTTGACTCTATAGTCCCTTCCTGACTGGTGTGTAGTGGTGGTTGTGAGACTAAGACAGTACCTGATAGATGAGTCTGTTGACTCTATAGTCCCTTCCTGACTGGCATGTAGTGGTGGTTGTGAGACTAAGACAGTACCTGACAGATGAGCCTGTTGACTCTGTAGTTCCTTCCTGACTGGCGTGTAGTGGTGGTTGTGAGACTCAAGGACAGTCTTCATGTAGCCATCTTTGAGACGTGGAAAGTCGTTCTTCAGTTGAATGAGACAATGGTTCTTGTAGTTCTCCGTCATCTTCTTATCACAGTCGTAGAACGTCTTCAGTGGGTCAGGAAACTTTGACAGAAAGATCTCCATGTTAAACTTCAACCTGGTCAAGCGATTCTTCAAAGCAAGCTTAGACTGCCTAGCTAGAACATCTTTCAACTTAGGATAGTTTCTCCTCTCAAACATGTGACCAGCAAGATTCTTAACTCTCTCCTGATCATCACTCCTTTTTTCCAGCTCTTCAAATATGTAGTTTGGATCACAATCGGGGAAAATTTCTCGTAAATCGTCCACTTCATCTTGCAGTCTGAATGCTCCACGGACTGTGTGAGCCAGTTTAGAGCAGTCTGGCTCAGTAATATCCTGGGACAGAGACTGGTCCTGACTACTGTTTTCAGACTTCAGAAGCTCCTCGATAACTCGCTGAACTCGGTCACTCTTGTCATGGTGGGCTTCCACGTACGCATAGATTTCATTACGGTCCTTGCCGGGAAACATCTTAGAGATTATTCGCATGTCCCGAAACACGGGATCATTTCTCAAAGCTGGATCATCTGGAAGTGAATCATCCTTTTTTAAAGAATATTTCGCTGCCATGTTATTTTTTTCCTTCAGCTGCTTGACAACTTGATTGACTCGATCGCTACCTACCTCTAGTACCTCCAACATATCATACACTTCATTTGGGTTTGAGTCTGGTATAGCTTTCACAACCAAACTGACTTCATCAAAAATACTTTCTTCAGGATGACTGCAAACTAATTTCTTATCTCCCCCTGCATCGTCTTTTCCTAAATCTTTTGCAGCAATACTGTGCTCTCTTGTTTTAGCATCCGTACTTTCATTTGGTTTTTCACTTTCATGTTTTCTGGTTTCATTAAGATCTTCTGTACTATCAAGAATTTCAGTGAACACAATGTCCATGCGATTTGCTGTACCTCGATTCTGTTCTAACTTTTTATAAACAGTACAAAAATTTGCATGTGGTATGACACTACAAATAACTTCTGCATCTTGCTGTATAGATGGTATTTTTGTTAACCTTGTTAAATAATTTTTACAAACTTTATTATTCTGAGATGTTTTTATTTGTGAATGCCTGAGGAAGGTGTGGGTACCATTTGTGTTCTGAGAGTCACCTGACTTAGTATTTACATATTCATTATCTCCTAAACTTTCTATAGATTCTAGCAGGGGGAGACTATCCTGGCTGCTTAAGGTAGTCAGGGCATCGTTTATGTCATATTCTTCAGTTTTTTGTGAATCATCTTTGAATGCCGACGCGTCATACTTAAACAATCCAACACTTTCATTCTGTCTAGTTTTCTTTGGTGGAACTTCTCCATCTTCTGACAAATTACTATCCACACTAGAAGCAGCTCTCTTCATTTTTGAAATGGTTTCCATGGTGACTGCTTACTATATGGACCTAAAAGAAATCACCTAATAATTAATAAAGAAATGTTTTATTTAATGACGCACTCAACACATTTTATTTACGGTTATTATATGGCATCAGAAATATGATTAAGGACCACACAGATATTGAGAGAGGAAACCCACTGTCGCCACTTCATGGGCTACTCTTTTTGATTAGCAGCAAGGGAACTTTTATATGCACCATCTCACAGACAGAATAGTACATACCACAGCCATTGTTACACCAGTTGTGGAGCACTGGCTGGAATGAGAAATAGCCCAATGGATCCACTGATGGGGATCGATCCTAGACCAACCGCGCATCAAGTGAATGCTTTACCACTGGGCTACGTCCTGTCCCTAATTAATAAAGAAACAAATGTATCATTTATAAAACATGTATATACAGTGAAATCACTCAAGACTGGACCCTCTGTGAACCAGAATCCCTCAAAACCGGACATTTTACAGAGTTCCTTTTTTAAAAACCACTACACAATTTAAACTCTCTAAACCTGGTCCCTCTTAATACCGGACATTTTTATTGGTCCAAAGGGTGTGTGTGTATAGATATATACACATGTGTTTATAAAAAAATTGTACAATAAATATCCAACCATTACCCACCCCCCTATTGTTAGGGTTAGAGTTAGATCTAGAATTAGGAATAGTGTTGGTTTTAGGGTTAGCTTTTGGGATGGTACAAGCTTCCCTCTTTATACATGTATCAATATAATGGGGGTAAGAGGCAGAAATCTTTCCGTCATATATATTAAACTTGTCTCTTGTAAATGATCTATAATCAGTATCACGGGAAACACCTTTTTTTTATGCTATGGAATTTACTACATTATTTATTTCTGCGCCAATTTTTTTTGTAAATTGAACACAAATATTGTAAAAAAAATAATTCCAAAACACTTGTACTGTTCTTGTTACATTGAACCAAACTGAAATTATTTCCAAAAATATTTTTTTTAGAATGATGGGATGGACTAGATGGACCAGCAGTAGTTTAAATCGAACTTACTAGATATCTGGCAAATGTGTCACAATTAATCTTAATAAAAAGCAACGTTGAAAGGATAATTTTAAGTTTTTAATTTTGTGTTTATATGTCACTGGTTTAAAATTGTTACAGTCAAGATCAAAATTACTGTAGGCGAGCATTTTGTCACCTTTGAGAATTGCTGCAGGTAAAAAAAATTCATAAACAAATTCTCATGTTCGAGCCCTGCTGAGATTGTTTGGG
Source organism: Gigantopelta aegis (assembly GCF_016097555.1). Taxonomy (NCBI): domain Eukaryota; kingdom Metazoa; phylum Mollusca; class Gastropoda; order Neomphalida; family Peltospiridae; genus Gigantopelta; species Gigantopelta aegis. Next base: position 116,484,412 of record NC_054702.1, read on the forward strand.
GATGTCCTGTGGTCTGTCGCTGTCGCTGGCCATCAGACTAATCATCATCAGTCAACTGTCAATCAAATCATCTAAACAGTGAGAGCACAAATATTAGTGAATTGACATATTACCAGTGAATTAATACGTGGTCAGTCCAGTACATCATAAAAATATATTGTGTAAACTTAGTTTACCCGTTATGACTTGAACGTTTCGGATTATTATTGCTCAACTGAGAGGCTAAATTGTGTCATGTTGCTACCCCGGAAGTCATCTACATGCAAGGGAGATAATTTTCTTTTTTTCACACCAGTAAAGCGATTTGTGACAGTGAACTATTCACCAATCTGCGATATGGTAATAAATCAATGCAGTGAGGGGTTTTTTTTCCCTTCGGTCATGCTGAACTCGGCTGATGCGCGGGTGGTCTAGGGTCGAATTCCCTTGGTTGATTGATTTTTTTTTTCTTTCCCCGTCCGAGCCAGTTCCTGATAACTGGTATATCAAAATCAAATCAAATCAAATCATTTATTTATATATGAATCATATAAACATGGCATGGTATACATTGGACAACATACATAATTAGAATATAAAATGGTAAGATCAGACACATAAATTCATAATAATAATGATGACAATGATTATATACGTGTAATAGTTATACATGTACACGTAAAAGTTGTACAATCGCATTTACAAATAAGAGAAAAAGAAACCAATGTGAAAAACGCTTCTATCTTGGTGAATCTCTAATACCTCAAGTGGAAAAAACAATATACTAGTATGCCGGGATTCTATTTACAAGTCACAACTCCTGTCAAAATAGAGTTAATAGATCATGTGAAAAAGCCACTAAGATAGTAAATTCACTGTACACAATAGGACTCCATATAAACGGCATGGATCCAATCACAAGTGCAAATATATGGAAAAGGGTTATACTTCCATCAGCATTTTACGGGTGTGAACTACTTTACGATCTATCTCCAAACAATATTACTAAGATAGAAAGGTCTCAAAGACAGTTTGCTAGAAGAACGCAAGGACTTGACCAACGTTCTCCTACCGCGACAACAACAGCAACGCTTGGTCTATGGTCCCTGGAATCCTATATTAATAAATGTAAATTGTTATTTCTTGGACGTTTATGTCGACAAGACACAACATGTATTTCTAAACAAATATTTCTTTGGAAATTAGGACAGTATCTAGTAGGTGTAAGAAATGGAACAAAAAACTTTATATCAGATATCTTTAATGTATCATACAAATACAATATTACTGATGTTATATATTGCTATGTCCAAAATGGTACATTTGTAGACAAGGAGCGATGGAGAGCCAGGGTATACAGAACCCTTCTTGAATGGGAAAATGAAAGCCACCGGTCTCACCTGAGGGATACAAATGAACTTCTTCGATTTTACAACATACACCCAGACATAACGATTCACACTCTTTGGAAAATAGCTTACGTGCATCCAAAGTTCACACTTCCAATATCTTCCGTAATTAAATTAGGCAGCATGAAATTATTTGATAGAAAATGCATTCTCTGTGAAAAAGAAACCGTTGACTATACAAAACATATTCTACTAAACTGTGAAAAATTATTACAAATCAGAAATAAGACTTTTGATAAAATAGCAAATATTTTTTCTGTACACGAATATGTTATCTTCTGTGATCAAAATGACGACACACTTTTAAACTGTATTCTTGGTGGAGAAAATAATGACATCAATGATATTGATTTTCATGCGTGGGTCCAGTTTATATTGCAATTTTCAAAGTTTGTATATGTGTGTCGCCAGTATATAATCAAGTTTTAAGTGAAAGCTCAGTGTACATGTAGGGCAATAATAATTATTACAGTTGTATATAATCCCGTGAAATTAATTAATTAATTAATTAATTTATTTATTTTTTTATGTTCCTATGTTTGTGTGTGTATAAAAAATCTTCATAATATGGAGGAAATAAAGAGTATCTATCTATCATGAAGAAAAAGTTACAATTCCCAAATGTGCAAGATTTATATATTTTTGTGTGGGCACGAAATTAAACCAAATACTCGAGAATCACAAACGTTAAAGTGTTGGAAGCGAATGGGTCATTGTCCCCTTAACTCGGCATGCTCCTCCTAACTGCCCCCTTCCCCATTGCTGACACGACTTGTATATTAAAGACCGTGGTATGTACTGTCCTGTCTGGGAACGTGCATCTAAAGGATCCCTTACAGAGTTATCACTAGCAGTAGCCTATGTGACAAAAGCAGGTTTCCTCTTCCTTAGCCATGTGTCGAAATAACCAAGTTAACACCACATTGCTGGTTTAAAAATGAGCCGAGGTTTTGTTAAACAAACTTATTTTTCTTCACTCACTTTATGAAACAAGATCTCTAAATTATAAATGTTTAATGGCACAAACTAATAATATGGTGTGTGTGTGTGTGTGTGTGTGTGTGTGTGTGTGTGTGTGTGTGTGTGTACGTTTTCATGCAGTATAGTTTGACTTTAATACAAGACCCACACCATGATCCAGGCATGTCCTATGGGGTTCAAATCATGTAATATATTGTCTGTCGTTGTCTTGGAAATTACTTAGCATGAAACATGTCGTATACCCTCGGGATAATTCGGAATGTTTTCAAATTATTTTTAAATCACTGGCATGATTCTGCAAGTAAGGTTTTGATTGGTGGACATGAGCTCCAACTAGCTGCTGTTAGATCCACATGTAACAGTGGAGCTAATTTTAATTAGATTGGGTTCATTTCATACAGAAAAATACCCTACATTTCCAGTGTTTGATATGAAGTTGCAAACAATTAAGTTCTCCAAAGCACAAAGTCGATTTAACAGACTATTAATTGATCACCGATCAACACTCTCGGGCCCACTTTCCAGTAACGCAATTTCGCACAATCAATAAAATGCATTTACATAGGACCTTTTCCATATACGCGGTTTTGCGCGCGGACATTCAGTGCGCTGAAAACACAAGTCAATAGATGAGCGACATTAAAACTACATTCCCTGGAATATTTTTTATTATTTAAGCATATAGAACAGAAAATCCAATTACGTTTGGTGCATATATTACGCCGCACTCCGCATTGGTTTCACTACATGGGCTTATCCAGGTCAAAAACAAACCCATTATTTTGAAAGTGGAACACTTTTGACGGGCTCGTACCGATCTCGGTTTTCATTGGCTTATCACAAGTATAGAATTCCCCAACAAGAGATCACGTGAGATTTCGCAATTTTTGAACAAATTTAACCGTCTTGATTGAGGGGACATCTCATATCTCCAAAACATATTTATATCCATAGAGGTATGGTACAACGCCTTTCCAGGGGTCGGTGAGTGGGGGATTTGCCTTGAAATTTTGACAGTGGCCAGCTGTTGGCATACGCGTTACATGTAAGGGGGTGTTACTAATTACGTAACGCTCTAGGGGTAGAGGAAGAGGGTACTGTGTTCGATTTACGTAACATTTTTCAAGACTAGATCTATGTTATTTTTATTCATTACTTAGCCCTAAAAAGGTGTTTTTTGGAATGCGCGGTCAGTCTAGGATCGATCCCCATCGACGGGTATACAAAAATACCATGGTATGTGATATCCTGTCTATGGAATGGTACATATAAACGATCCCGTGCTAAAAAAAAAATGTAGCGGTTTCCAAGGTGCGTGTGCAGGGATTTCAGCGGGGTTGGGGTTATAGACGGTGTTGAGCGAAGTTTATATGAGGCCATGCTCCCCCAAAAAATACATTTCAAATTTTTTTAAGCTTGGGCAAGTAAGGGTTTCGACCTCCAATACCCCCCCCCCCCCCTGCACCCGATTCCTCTCTAAGATTATGTCAAAATTACCAAATGTTAGACATCCAACAGCAGATGGAAGGATAGCAGGGCCGTACCCTCCGGGGGGGGGGGGGGGGGCAGCTGCCCCCCCCCTGAGAATCTTGTCCTTTTTTTTTTTTTTTATATATCTCCAGTAATAGCATAGAAATGTTTAATCTTTATAGTATGTTAAAAATTATTTATAAAATTTAGTTTTAACCGGTTTTAACTAAAGACTAGTACCGTATTCTCAAACGAACGTTCTTCGTACAGCGCAAGATTTCTCTTTTAATTTTTTTGAGACGAACCCTACAATTTGAAATCGGCAAACGCACGTGTTAACTGAAACTGACAAAAGGCTGTCGTTTGTGCTTTGCCGAGATATGGCGGCAAGGGCGACAAATCAAGCGTATACGTTTGACGATATCCGTTCATAGTGAACACACACAACTTTTTTAAAAGTGCACTTGAGCTTGTATTTCAAATTTGTACATGATGTTATATGGTAACCAGATAATGTAACTTTAATGCAAAGTATTTACTTTCGACTAAAAAGTACACTTTGATGATGTCAAATGTTGTATAGTATTCCGCGTGCGAAAACGCAGATGGAAAAGCACATTTCCGTGTGTGAAACATGCACGATAACAGATGCGCGGAATCACATTAGTAGAAGCAGGTCTTAGACTGATAATCTCTGAATGAGTAACAACAACAGAAATGTGTTTTCTAGACTTTAATAGTTTGTTTATACAGTGTGTTTAATTATCAATGACGAAAAGCATGTGTACACATATAACCATTCTTGTTTGTCTTCACTGTTGTAACTAGTTCTATCGGTCACCAGATGTAGAGCATGATTTAAAGAGGAGTGTTCTCTATATATATTCTTCAAGGTAATACAAACACTTGGTATCTTACAACATTGAGTAATAATATAACAGCAAACACACTGATCTTAACAAACTGACATTTGTGGTTCACCAACATGGATTGAAGATTTATTCAAAACACCACATCATGAAGGAACTATTCTTAAGGTCTAGTATGTCACTGTGATAAAGTTGTACCACCATCTAACCAAATTAAAAAGACAAACAAACATTTTCACTTCCAAATGAATATGCTTGTTCAAAGCACTGTTTATGTTTAGACTTTACTAATGGCATCTTGTGAACATATATTGTTGTACTCTTCTAGCAGTGGGTCCTGAGGGGATTCATTTTCCTGAACTGCCAGGGCTCCAAGAAATCTATGGTGCACAGTTATTATTAATTTAACAACTCGGGCCTGTAGGAACGGAGGTAGCCAGCTTGGCCTGTCCACTCCACCACTACACACTTGAGGATGAAAATGTACGTTGTTTTGTCCCACTCTATATACAGAGAGATAAAAATATGGCTTGTACCAACCACCCCTACTAGACTGTTCTCCCTCCGTTTAGAGACTGTCCCCCCATCGTTCATATGGGCTTGCAAGTGACAGCCTGATAAGTGCCCTTGTCAAGTATACCTCATCAACTATACCTCATCAAGTACACCTCATCAACTATACCTCATCTTATTAAAGGTCCAGAATATTTAACTGTAACTGAATGATGAAAGCTTTCAGAGGTAAATGACCTCATCCAGTAACACTGATGATTGTGGATGAAGATCTATATATTAATAAAATGTTCACTTTCAAGTGACATGGAACAGTCCTAGATACATTATACAATGATTTCACACAAAATTACAGTAAATCACAAACTTTTGACAAGTTTTGTATCAAATAATTTTAGATGGAAATAAAATAACTTTTTTGTTACCGTTTTTGTGCAGTTAGAAAGGGAAATCACACAGCAATAAAACATACAATCTTCCAGTACAGATGTCAGTCAAAGTTAGGCTGATGAAAACATATTTAACAAAATGTACAACATAAAATAACATTCGTATGATAAAATGATCAAGTTCATATCAATACTTGTACTTCGAACATACTACGATGACCAGTCTTCAGTTCTTAACAGATATACTGTGAACTATTCAATTCTCATGACCTCTTTTCAATGTATTCACTTCTCAACACATATACAATGATCAGCTCGTGATGCAATTTACCTTTAGCACATATGCTGTGATATGGTCCACAGCAGCAGCGATACAATCCCCATTCTTTATGTATTTTATAATGATTCATTTAGTGCACAAACGATACCTTTCTAGTTTTTAGCACCAATATATTCAGAAAACCAATTGTTGTTTTTTACTTTACATCTACAAATCATGCTCTGCATTTACAATAAAAGCAAGTGACATGCAACTTGTTGATTATCCCTGATAAATGGCCAACTTACAGTCAAACATGTCACATATATACTTACAGTACATCAATTGTAAGTTGCTGTTTTTAAAACATGTGACAATAACGTACAACATATTAACAAGGCCAGTTAGGGAAGATGCACCGTGTGTATCAAATTACAAACTTTAGCAAGCACGTTCAGTTTCAGATAAACAGATCAGATGGTTGTGATGCAGCAGGATGCAACAACAGACGACGATCTGAAACCTTTACGTGGCTGACCGCTGGTCAAAGAGCTGTTTTTAAAAAGTTACTTTGGAATCATTCACAGCTGCATGCAATATGTTACTACACTTTCTCCAGTTACAGATTTGACAGGACAAGTTTTATTCTCGTCTCTTCTGTTTCCTGTCGTAGTCCCTGCTTGACCTCGGGTCATCACCAGCCCGCTTCTGACCTCTCTTGGCCTCTGTGAAGAACTTGTCCAGACCAAACAGATCCTCTTCCACGTCCTGTTCAAACTGGACGGGCCCGTCGCGGGTTCGACTCCGGTCAGTACCCTCAAAACCACGGTCCGGAACAAACCTAGCAAAAACAAACCACCATTATCAATCTCACAGTATAGCACATGAATGCCCCCCTGCTGATAATAAGTGATTAAAAATGTAATGAGTATGTGGATGAAGCTCATGGAACATAATAAACGAGCGCTTGTAACACTGGGCTACATCGTAACAAAGTGACTGCTTGTAACACTGGGCTACATCGTAACAAAGTGACTGCCTGTAACACTGGGCTACATCGTAACAAAGTGACTGCCTGTAACACTGGGCTACATCGTAACAAAGTGACTGCCTGTAACACTGGGCTACATCGTAACAAAGTGACTGCCTGTAACACTGGGCTACATCGTAACAAAGTGACTGCCTGTAACACTGGGCTACATCGTAACAAAGTGACTGCCTGTAACACTGGGCTACATCGTAACAAAGTGAGTGCCTGTAACACTGGGCTACATCGTAACAAAGTGAGTGCTTGTAACACTGGGCTACATCGTAACAAAGTGAGTGCTTGTAACACTGGGCTACATCGTAACAAAGTGACTGCTTGTAACACTGGGCTACATCGTAACAAAGTGAGTGCTTGTAACACTGGGCTACATCGTAACAAAGTGAGTGCTTGTAACACTGGGCTACATCGCGCACACAAAATCAATGACCCAGACAAGAAAAAACAGGAATTCACACCTCTTTGATTTCATCAGATTATCTAAGTCATCAGTGTACATTTCTTTGTCGAGTTTCTTCGACGGGCGATAAATCTGGTTTCCTATGCTGTTTTCTTCACGCCATGGCTTGTCATACACATTATAAGCTTCATCATCAGCAAAACCACTGTCCATTCCCTGGAAGAAGTAGAACAATAAATAAAGTTAGACACAGAAGGTTTAATAATCAGCAATTTTACAAGGAAACATTTAAAACCAGTTTACTGTATACATGGGGGGAGGGCACACATTCACAAGACATGACAGTATTTCTATGACCATGAACAGAGTTGTTTGATTTAAATCATTTAATTTAAATCATGATTTAAATCACTGAAAAAAAAAAAAAAAAATCATGCATTTCGATTTTATTTTATTTTATTTTATTTCATTTGATTTTTATGATTATTGCATTTATTTTTATTGATTATTTTGTAAACATGTGATTTATCAATTAACTTGCAGTACAAAAAATGAAGTGTTATTTAAAATCAATTGTTACTTATGCTAGATAATTATTTTTACATATATTTATAATTGAATTGCAATTAGATTTCAACACCATGTAGTCTAACAAGTCATACTGATCAGTGACAATTCCCCCAAATCTATGGTTGGGATGATCCTGGGAGATCAACACAATAGAAGGTGTCAAGTGAAGCCATTCTGCTTCAATGTGGTAAATTGGGACGAATTTGGGGATGCTCTAGAGTCAGATCTAACAGATGTGACTTGAAGTCACTGACTTCACATGTCAAATCACCTTATATAGCCATCCTGGCTAAACACCAAGTACTTAAACATTAACTCAATAATCCCCAAAATGCATTTTGTTGTCTCATTTCTAGATGTTCGAGGTATTTCCTTTCAGAATGCAGTGAAGCTTCCAAATTGTGTATTTAACAGGGAGCAAGTATTCAATTCAGAAGCTCAAAATTAAAGTAAAAAAAAACAAAAATCAAATAAATCGGATTTAAATTTTTAAAACCGATTTAAATTTAATAAAATCTGATTTTTTTTATTAAAAAAACAAAAATCATGATTTTTTTCAACCCTGACCATGAATGAATCAAAGGCCATTAAGAAGACAAACCTTGGATGTGTTGAAAAGTCGTTGGTCGAATTGAACTTCTCCCGATGTGCCGGTGTTGGGCAGCCCCAGAGCAATCTTCTCACTGATGTCACGCTCACGCTCCTTCTGTATCCGTGACCTCAAATATGAACAGTATGCTTTAAATTACAGGTGTAAATAAACTTCTTCTTAATAAAGATCAAACTACAGTACAGTGGTTAGCCAACATTGAATTTTCGGATGTGTTTTTAGGATTCTACCAGTATCATAAACTTAATTTAATTCCACCCCAAAATCTAAGATTCACGGAATCCAGCGTAATTACTATTATTTCAAATATGCGTAAATAGTGTATGCTGTATTTTTCTGAGGCAAAGGATTTGAAATAGGTACATTTTACAGATCTCTATTAATTAAATTACACTTAACTACCAACCTTTAAGTGAAAATATTTTTAATTTATGATTATAATGAAAGGATTCCTGCACCAATATCATCTGATAAGAAAATTGATAGAATACGAAATGAAACACTAAGTGATTACAACCTTCAATACAAATGTTTATACAGACCAAATCAGGTAGGATGATAATGAAATGATGAGGAACACTAAGTTATTTCAACCATCAATACAAATGTTTATACAGACCAAATCAGATAGGATGATAATGAAATGATGAGGAACACTAAGGGATTTCAGCCATCAATACACACGATTATCTAAACCAAATCAGGTAGGGTGATAATGAAATGATGAGGAACACTAAGTTATTTCAACCATCAATACAAATGTTTATACAGACCAAATCAGATAGGATGATAATGAAATGATGAGGAACACTAAGGGATTTCAGCCATCAATACACACGATTATATAGACCAAATCAGGTAGGGTGATAATGAAATGATGAGGAACACTAAGGGATTTCAGCCATCAATACAGACGATTATATAGACCAAATCAGGTAGGGTGATAATGAAATGATGAGGAACACTAAGGGATTTCAGCCATCAATACAGACGATTATATAGACCAAACCAGGTAGGGTGATAATGAAATGATGAGGAATACTAAGGGATTTTAGCCATCAATACAGACGATTATATAGTGTATACCTCTTGTCCGGGGCCATTCTAGCGAGATTCCTGTCCCTCTGTCGTTCCTTCTGTCTGTCTCTCCGCAACTCGTCTCGCTCAGCAACATCTTCGTCTTTATCTAGAAAATTACAACAGCAACTCAAATAATGTGAAATATGTCCGACACTTGTAATCCCCCATGTCTCACTAGAAAATTACAACAGCAACTCAAATAATGTGAAATATGTCCGACACTTACAATCCCCCACGGCTCACTAGAAACTTACAATCCCCCACGTCTCACTAGAAAATTACAACAGCAACTCAAATAATGTGAAATATGTCCGATACTTGTAATCCCCCACGTCTCACTAGAAAATTACAACAGCAACTCAAATAATGTGAAATATGTCCGACACTTACAATCCCCCACGGCTCACTAGAAACTTACAATCCCCCACGTCTCACTAGAAAATTACAACAGCAACTCAAATAATGTGAAATATGTCCAATACTTGTAATCCCCCACGTCTCACTAGAAAATTACAACAGCAACTCAAATAATGTGAAATATGTCCGACACTTACAATCCCCCACGTCTCACTAGAAAATTACAACAGCAACTCAAATAATGTGAAATATGTCCGACACTTACAATCCCCCCCATGTCTCACAGAAAACTCAGCCATCAATCCCGTACTAGTGTCGGCTGAATTAATATTACACAAGTGGGGTGGCAGGGGGGCATAAGGGGAACATGTGATCCCCACTTTGTAGCAGCAGCGATGGTTTATATAATGTGTGTGTGCTCCCACTTTTGGCACCTTCCGACACCTGTGGGGAATTATGTAATGTAATAAATATATTGTTAAAAAGACACAATTTTATCATTAAAATGTCTACATGCTCCAATATGATCTTTCACCTCACACTGAGTCACAGAGACAGTTTACCAACTCGTTGATGAATACCGACACTCCTCTCACCTCACAGAGACAGTTTACCAACTCGTTGATGAATACCGACACTCCTCTCACCTAACAGAGACAGTTTACCATCTCACTGATGAATACCGACACTCGTCTCACCTCACAGAGACAGTTTACCAACTCATTGATGAATACCGACACTCCTCTCACCTCACAGAGACAGTTTACCATCTCATTGACGAATACCGACACTCCTCTCACCTCACAGAGACAGTTTACCATCTCATTGATGAATACCGACACTCCTCTCACCTAACAGAGACTGTTTACCCCCTCGTTGATGAATACCAACACACTCCTCTTACCTCACAGACAGTTTACCAATTCATTGATGAATACTGACACACTCCTCTCACCTAACAGAGACAGTTTACCCCCTCGTTGATGAATGCCGACACTCTCCTCTCAACTAACAGAGACAGTTTACCCCCTCGTTGATAAATACCAACACACTCCTCTTACCTCACAGAGACAGTTTACCACCTCATTGATGAATACCGACACACTCCTCTCACCTAACAGAGACAGTTTACCATCTCACTGATGAATACCGACACTCCTCTCACCTCACAGAGACAGTTTACCAACTCATTGATGAATACCGACACACTCCTCTCACCTAACAGAAACAGTTTACCAACTCATTGATGGATACTGACACACTCCTCTCACCTAACAGAGACAGTTTACCACCTCATTGATGAATACAGACACACTCCTCTCACATAACACACTCCTCTCACATAACACACTCCTCTCACATAACAGACAGTTTACCAACTCATTGATGAATACCGCACTCCTCTTACCTCACAGAGACAGTTTACCAACTCACTGATGAATACCAACACACTCCTCTCACCTAACAGAGGGTTTACCCCCTCGTTGATGAATACCGACACACTCCTCTCACATAACAGACAGTTTACCAACTCATTGATGAATACCGACACTCTCCTCTCACCTAACAGAGACAGTTTACCACCTCGTTGATGAATACCGACACACTCCTCTCACCTCACACAGACAGGTTACCAACTCATTGATGTTTACCGACACAATCCTCTCACCTAACAGAGACAGTTTACCAACTCATTGATGAATGCCGACACACTCCTCTCACCTAACAAGACAGTTTACCCCCTCATTGATGAATACCGACACACTCCTCTCACCTAACAGTGACAGTTTACCCCCTCATTGATGAATACTGACACACTCCTCACACCTAACAGAAACAGTTTACCACCTCAATGATGAATACCAACACACTCCTCTCACCTAACAGAGACAGCTTACCCCCTCGTTGATGAATACCGACACACTCCTCTCACCTAACAAGAGACAGCTCACCCCCTCAATTACACTCCTCTCACATTTTCTGAGTCAACAGAGCCACATGTGTAACTAACCGCCCCCTCTATCGCTTTTTCAATCAACACAGAAAGATTATGTAACTATGTCCTCTATCTCTTTCTAAGTGAAAAGACACATTGAGTAACTTATGAACACAGATTGTGTAACTCACCACCTCCTCTATGAATGCCGGCACGCTCCTCTATCGCTTTCTGAGCCAACAAACGCAAGTTCTCTTCTTTTCTCTCCTTCTCTTTCTGAGCCATTTTCTTCTCAATCTGTGCCCGCATTTCAACAGCTTCTCTTGCCTTAATAACAAAAACATCCAGTTATCAACCTCATTGTAACACATCAAACAGATAACTGCTTTCATTTGAAAAACATTATACAATGCAAACAATAAACTAGCTGCATATTGACTATTATATATAATGTAGATAATATTATGAACATTATCTACTTATGATCCCCTTGCTTCTTAGATAAAGGAAATGTCAAAACAGATACTTTTCTGACATTTCTTACTTTTGTTCAGTTATAGTGAAATAACGCCTTTGTTGAAACAGACATACTAAAGCCAAAAAAGAATATACAATTTTTAAGTTTTACTTTTCTGTCAGCAATGTAGAGAGCTTCGGCCAGCTTTGCAAAGTTTTCGTTGATGTGAACTCCTTGCAGACCCCGCCCATCAGCTGCCAGTCGCTTGTCAAGAGGAATTGTGTAACCCTGGCAGAGAAAGATACACATTATAACTCAACACAGTGCTAAAATAAAAATGAACTTCATTTTAACATATAATGATGACAATATTCTTTCACTGACTGTTACACACGAAGTAAGACAACACAACTGATCATATATTTATGACTGTTATTAACAATTTCATAAACAAAATAATGCTATAAAATATAATAAACATACCCTGTTGTTTTTCCAGTTGGAGATACAAGGAGGGATTTTCCATTCTTGCTGTTCTTTCACTGTGACCTAATAATAAAAAAGAGATTATTTAGTAAGAGGAACATGGTGCATGAGAATAAAACCTGATGATAAAGTAAGACATGATACAAACACGAGGCTGTCTAACGTGACACTAGCCGCCATTACTGAATAACCGGAGTTTAGAAACAATGACTGTAATATTTTAGCTCAAATTAAACATTAATTTTAACAGCTACAGTAACCTGGTTGCACTTAGTATTCAGTTAACAATACCAGTAGGAATATTTCTGTGCAATAAGTATACAGATTGCTTTTACAGCCTACAGCCACTGATGACATTACATGTTCAGAACTTCTGGAGCTTTACTTTCACTGGTAATCTAACAACACTTATCTGTCCCTTGTGAATCAATGTTGTCAACATCTCATTTAAAGCAGGGCTTCTAGATTATGGTAGCCCCACTCCCATGGCTAGTGATATTCAATGTTGGGTTAGTAAATAACTAATATTGCCATGCCCAACGGCTAGTGAAAAAAGGTCAAATGTTGCAGTGAAGTTTCTTTTGTAAATATGAATATCCTACTCAACCCCAACCATCAATGTTAGTGATTTTAAGCTCTATCTCAATCTTCAGGCAACATATCTGATTATTACTATTATTTAGTAAAATTGTATTAACTTAAAGTAAAGTAAAGCTAATGAATGTTTAATTGTGGCTAGTAAATTGTTTAAATCACTGATCCCATGGCTAAGTGGTTTTATGACAATTCTCGAAGCCCTGCTTAAAGCTGTACTCGGTACAGGTTGGAAATGCAGAATGCTTTAGATGTTAAAGTGGAGTACAGACCAGCAGGAAGCTGATGTTTGAAATACCTTTCTGTTGGGAGAGTGCATCACAGGAGCAGGTGGGGAGGGGGGACCTCGGGGGATCTTCTTGTTCACTCTGAAAGAAAACAGAAATCATGGTGTTATTCAACAATGTTTAATACAGCAAGATTAACACATCATTTTAGGGCCTGGCATATTTGTGTCTAGAATTACTCTGCAGTAGTTAAAACAGTTCTTGAGAAAATGTCACAGACCAGGCTAAGTTGAAAAAACCCCATATTTTAAATAATAAACATATTGGAATCAGCAGCCAATCATAATTGACCACAAATGAATGCTTAGTGTCCCTAAAGTTGTTGCATAAATGTTATGGTTCATGCATGTGCAATATTTTTGTCTGTTTTAACTAATTTTCAAGTCCTAATATTGGGTATATACGCCACTTGATTGATTGAATGCATTAGACCTGGTCCAATTATTATTATTATTTGTCAAGATGATGGAGGGATTTATGGGTAGACATCATTTTATCCTAAACATTCTCTAACAAGATCCAGAAAAAAGAAAGGCCAATCGATGACTTTACTATGGAATGTTTGATACAATGAGTGTTGTGTCTTTAAAGTGATTCAGTATATATGTACATTAGACCCCATTTGTTAACTCAAAATCTATTTTTGTTTTTATCCGCCTGCAAATGTATTATAATACCTATGTGATAGACAAAAAACAACAGATTCAAATCATGTAAATTTTGTATGAACACAAAACATAAGAACATGGAGACTGCACAACACCATACACTGAATACGGTTTCCAAAAAGTGTTCACTAAATATTCTGATACTGTACTTAATCAAAGAGTTAGTCGGCTGTTACGGTTTCCAAAAAGTGTTCACTAAATATTCTGATACTGTACTCAATCAAAGAGTTGGTAAAGTGTTACTGTTTAGAACAAGTGTCGACTATTCTGATAATACACTCATTCTGGCTTACTTGAACCGAGGTGGCTCCATGGGATCTTTCTGTACCTCCACCATTCTGATAATCCTCTGCTTCGCCCCCGAGTTGTAGGCCACGCCTTGCTGAGATGGTGTGTATCTGTGGAGTAAACAATCACAGATAATATACTCATGTTTTAAGTATTTTTAAACATGGTGAATTAACAAATAAATATATCAAGCTAAATTCCACCAGATGTAAACAACTAAACTGACTGTCTACAATGTTACCCAATACACTGAGCTCAGTTTTGCTTCTCAACAATTTAATTATATAATGAGATGAAGTGTTATTCGGTATGTAAAATATTTCAACCTGATTTACGGAGTTGGCTTGTTGACAAAATTTACACAGCTAAGGTGAATATTAACAAACATGTTGCATATTAATCCAATTTACATGAAATGTATAATGAAACAAATGTAGATTTTCTAACTGTTCTTGATGTATGCCTGTAAAATATTTCTACCCTAGGATACCCTGGACTTGGTTTTCTTCTCTCAATGATTTAAATGTATTTTGAGATCAATCTAAATATTATGACTGTCATCAAAGTATAACTGTAATATTTTCTATCTGAGGATACTCAGCCCTAAGTGTTTTTGCGTGTATCAGTGATTTAAAGTATTTCTAGATGAATCTAACATTTCTGACTGATTATATCTCTACCTGATATATTGGGCTGGGTTTTGTTTCTCCGCATGTCGGACCGGCATGGCAGCCGAGATCTGACTGGAAACCAGTTTCG